>NC_081426.1:2445796-2652677 GCF_949786415.1 Peromyscus eremicus | reverse complement strand
ACACACACACACACACACACACACACACATAGAAAAGAAGAGAGAATGAATTCAGTGGTAGAACACGTCATCATGGAAAGGCCCTAAGTTCAATCTGAACACAAGGAAGAACAGAGACAGACAAGAGTACACATCTGAAGAGTAGGTTCACAAATTCCCAGTGTGGTCTATCCGGGAGTTCCTGAGGAAGCTGCACCTGTGAAATGAGGAAATCCAGAAGGAGAAAAAGTCAGCACAGTACAGAGAAATTTCTAGAGAAAAATCTTTTCCTGTCTTGATAAACGCAGCAACCAATAGTAGCTTGGGGAGGAAAGGGTTACTGGTTAGAGTCAGTCTTCTGTAGACATCAAGGCAGGAACTCAACTCAGGAACCTGAAGACAGAAACTGAAGCCAACACAGGGAGGAGAGGAATGCCTCTTGCTGGTGTGCTCTCTATGGTTTGCTCAGCCGGCTTTCTTATACAAAGCTCATGTCCCACCTGTGCAGGGGTGGTACCGCCTGCAGTGGGCTAGCCTTCCCCATCAATCAACAAAATGTCCCAGAGGCTTGCCCACAGGCCAGTCTTCTGGAGGCATTTTCTCAGTTGAGGTTCCCTCTTTTTCCAGGTGACTCTAGTTTGTGTTAAGCTAACAAAAGCCAACACACACAGTGGTATAAAAGTGAAGACCTGATAAACAGATATGTACTGGTCCTAAGTGAAACAAGCTTAAAATCCACCAAGAGAGAAAAGCATAGCAGGGACTTTCAGATCTTATTATTCGAGAAACTAATGGGATCTAATTTATGGAGAAATCTACTAAAGTGTTAAGATCAGCAAAGATCAACAGTAAACAGTGAAGATGAACACTAAACAAATGATAATATAAAAACCATTACTAGAAAATCAAGAAAATGTAGAAAGTATATGACACATAGAATTGTAACATAAACTATATATTTATCTTACACCTTACATATTATTGATAGTATAATATATATTATAGACCGTAAACATAGGTGACTAAAGTGTATATGTATAAAGTCAACTACATACCTAATACATACTACAAATTATAGATAATATTCCATATATTATTATATATACAAACCATGTTATATACATAAATAATATGTATATGTAACTACATAATAGTCATACTAAATTACTGAATATGGACTCAAATGGAAATTGTAATAGGACTACTTAAAAATGAATAGGTTGAGTAAATGACCACAAAGGGCCAAAGTAACTAAAGGTTTTAAGACGATGAATCAAAGCAGTAACATGATGTACACACTGTTTTTATATTGGGAGTAAATATCAGATTAGGTAGCTGAAGATTTTGAAAATGGTATTCTGAGGGAGACGGGGCCCAGGAAAATGAGGGGCAATTTGAGATAGAATGATAACAGTAATAATGTTTTTTTTCTTAGCTTTTTAAACTGTGTTCTACTTTGATTTTAAACAAAATATTAATTTTTATAAAAAGAAAGAATGAGAAAAGGAAGGGATGAAATTTTGCACTTAAATACATTCATGTAAATGCTATAATACTGTAGAACATTTATATGACCATGGTTCTAGTGACTATAACTTTAAAAGAAAGCAGCTTCCTCTGTTTTGTTGTTGTTGTTTGGTTTAAAAAAAACGAAAAAACAAAAAACCTCAACCTCTGCCTTGAAGTACTCATGTTCAGGCTCAATTCAAGTGAGCATATTGAGCCCCCAAAAGCACTGTTTGGTTGTTAGTGGAAAGACATCCTGATTGCCAAGCTTTAGGTACCAGTTCCTTCTCATACCCTCTCCTAATGCATTTCAAGGTGGTTGGGTCACACTCTGCAAAAGGGAGTGAAAATCTAGGACACATCTAACTCCCTTGGGAATTTTCAAAGTGCTTTATATACAACAGACAATCCAAAACTTATAGATTCAAAAGAGTTCAGATAAAGCTATTAATTATGAGACTAGGAAGATGGTAATTAGGGCCCTGTTTCATAGAGATAGTTGAAGAAAATACGTCATTCATAAAATCACATCATTTTGAAAATGTGCAAGGATAAGTACTTGTTATATTCACTGTTGAGTAATCCCAGGAGCAAAACAAACCCTGTGTTACAGCACTCCTATTTTACTTTTCTTAATCTTTGAGTAATTAACATGGGGAAAAGATGTTTTCTGGGCCACTACACAGACAAATAAGTTCCCAGCAAAAAGAGGCAAGCAAATGAGCCTGAGCATGTGATGGACTTGGCAAGCAATGAGTCTTAACAAATTTGCAGTTGAATTATTGAACTGTTAAAACTGCAGAGTTAAACAGAAAAGATCTGGAGAGATAAATAGGGTTTTGTTAGTGTGGATTGGGGGAGGAGCGCTAACTTTGTTTGTTGCAACTGCTTGTTGCCATGAGTACCAAAAGTTATGACACTTCCATTCACGCTGTGTATTTTTTATTTGGAAAATACGGTTTCACTTACATAGTTGAGGTTCATCAACCACATGAACTTAAAGTGTGAGGTTTACACACACACCATAGATTTATTTGCTTAGCCACTGATCTTATTTATTTTTAGATGAACTGCAGAATGTTGGTTTTTCAGAGAAAAGAATAGAGGCCTTTTTAGAGTCTTTTTAACTTATTTATTCAATAAATATTTTTAGTACTATACTCTAGGTGCTAGAAATAGTACAGTGCAAAACAGGGTATTTATAATACAGTGAGTTAGTTGAGCAATTAACAATCAAATAAGTAATTATAATAAGATGAGTTAAGCACTTGGAATACATTTAGCAGAAGCACTCCACATATCCTGGAGCTAAAGGGTGGGGACAGCTTAGTCAGGAAAGTTTCCCAAGGGAAGTTTTAACATGGGAGCTTAAGGGATGACTGGGGTTTATCCAAGCCAATGAGGATGCAGAAAAGGCAAAGAGGCTAAGGAAAAACCAGAGGCCAATGAGAAGCAGTGAGAGACCCCAGCTTAATTAACAGAAGAGAGTAGACACTGGTGGCTTAGACTGGGGTGATGGTGGTGGAGTTATAGAAAATAGGTATATCTGATAGCTAGTGTAGAGTCAGAATTCATGAGATTTCACAACTTATCATATGTCATATAAGGAAGGAGAAGAAAGAAACACAGCTGCACTTTTCCAAATTAGACAACTGGATCATTGGGTGTCATTCACTGAGCAAGAGCACACAGAAGAGGCCAGCACGGGGAGAAGAGGTATGACTGATGTACTTCATTGATGTTCTCCAGTAGGCACTTGGACTATAGGTTCTGGGTTTCCATAGAGTTGGAGCTAAATATCTCAGAGTAGTTATTCTGTTCAAGTGACACAACCCACAGAAACTCTATAGATGGGAATATCAGAGGGTCTACTGACTGCTAGGAAACTGCTGAGGAAGGAAAAGAAGTGAGAAGCCTGGAGAAGAATAGAGGAGAGTGTTGTGGGGGTGGAGGCTTCTTCTATGGACAGAGACCATTACACAAAACCACAACCAATCAAAATTCAGAGTTATGGAGCCCAATCCCAACATACACATCTACAGCAAAACTCCCCACACCTGGATCAGGGATCATTGTGGAAGAGGGAGCTGGAAGATTGTAAGAGCCAAATTAGGGAGTTTGCTGTGAGATTGTGTCTCCTAGTAGTGCCAGGAGCTAAACTCACAAAGTCTCACCAACATGATTGTTCATGCATGAGCTGGACAAAGACAATAACAAAGATCAAAACACACCACACAGCCAAGTGCAGACCCTTCCAAACACCTGGTAACCATCCATGTTCATGGTCCAATCATCCCCTTCTGCAGCCCTGCTGAATAAAACAAGCTCAGACCTCACTAGGAAACCTCTGTGGCTCTCCACAGCTCCCTCTTCTTTAGATAAGCTAAAGTGGATGGGAGGATTTCCAAGAGGCCCTAATCCTACACAAAGAACTGCAGGCAATTAAGAAACACTGAGTGACAAAAATAGTATTCGCCAGGGAAGAATACACCAATTGGTTATTCAATACCAATGGTCATCCGTGAAAACATACAAACAAAGAACATTATACAGACTTAGCAGGCTATTTATAGATTTAGGAGTGTGTGTGTGTGTGTGTGTGTGTGTGTGTGTGTGTGTGTGTGTAAAACAACAATTAATGAAAAGTGGAGGCCATAGATTTGAAAGAAACCAAGGAGGTATATGGGATGGTGTGGAGGGAAGAAAGGGAAGAGGGAAATAGTGTGATTATACTGTAATCTCAGAAAATAAAAGAATTTTTTTAAGTTGCCTGGTTCAATGCCTGGAGTCCTGTAATTGAACTGACAGAAGAGAATAACAGGAGGCGTAGCATATAAACATCATTTGATGTGTAGTTTTTGTATGACACAATCTTCCTACAAAAGAAGCAAATGGGCCAGAGATTTTATATTGCATCTTTAATAAAATTGATAAATTATACAAATGTATCAAGACAACAGAAAAAATATTTTAGACTCTAAGGACTGCCAACTCTTGGAAGGTAAATTTGGGAGTAAAATAGTGGAAAATAAGGACTATTCAAAAAATTATTTGCGTAGAGCAATCTTGGTGTCAAATTTTCATCTTCATAGCAATAAAACTCAGCCTGACAAGGGATTTATAGTGGTCTTTACTCACAGAAGGTAAAGTGATCTCCTTAGGGATCTTTTGATAATTTTTTAACTTTTGTTATTTTTTAATTTTTTTATTATTAATTTCTTGTACCATGAATCTTAATTGGTCTTATTAATAAAAACCCGGAGTCAGATATCAGGGTGAAAGCTGAAAGATCAGAGAAGCAGAGCAGCCAGCCACTAGTTCTTACCCCTATGAAATCCTCAGCTGAAAGTGACCTGAGCTCCTGTCTCCTCCTGCCTTATATTCTTCTCTTCACCTAGTCATATCACTTCTTGTCTCCACCTCCCTAGTACTGTAATTAAAGGTGTTAGATCCCAAGGGCTGGGATCAAAGGTGTGTGCCACCACTGCCTGGTTCTGTTTCTCTTTCAGACTGGATTGATCTTGTGTAGCCCAGGGTGGCCTTGAACTCACAGAGATCCATCTGCTTTTGCCTCCCAAGTGCTGGGATTAAAGGTGTATGCCGGCCGGGCGGTGGTGGCGCACGCCTTTAATCCCAGCACTCGGGAGGCAGAGCCAGGCGGATCTCTGTGAGTTCGAGGCCAGCCTGGTCTCCAAAGCGAGTTCCAGGAAAGGCGCAAAGCTACACAGAGAAACTCTGTCTCGAAAAACCAAAAAAAAAAAAATAATAAAAATTAAAAATAAATAAATAAATAAATAAATAAATAAATAAATAAATAAATAAATAAATAAAGATGTGTGCCACAACTGCCTGGCCTCTATGGCTAACTAGTGTCTTAGTTCTATACTCTGATCTTCAAGCAAGCTTTATTTGTTAGATCACAAACAAAATATCACCACATTTCCCCCTTTTGACTAAAATAAAAAAGGTTATACCTAATATAAGAAAAACTATATACTATAATTATAACAGCTCCCACCTTTTAAAGGGTTCCTATGAGAAGGAAAGAGGAATAAGAAACTTTTAGATAAAAAGACAGAGGAGGGGATACAGGCAAAAACACAGGATAGCTTCAGGATGACCTGAATCAAAATCCACAAGCCCCTCTGTCTCTTCAAAAGGACTTTTTATAACAATGCCAAGGGGCAGGGCAAAAGACCTCCCCCTTGCTAGATTAAAGCACACCACACAGCCAAGTGCGGACCGTTCCAAACACCTGGTAACCATTCCCATGGTCCAATCATCCCCTTCTGCAGCCCTGCTGGATAAAGCAAGCTCAGACCTCACTAGGAAACCTCTGTGGCTCTCCACAGCTCCCTCTTCTTAATATATTAATGGGCCCCTCAGACCTTCCCTAGTCAACCTTATCTGTCCTTGAGATACACTTTCCATCAAGTATACTCTGCTTAGGTTGGAAGCTAGCAAGAAGAATGTTGCCTATCACTGACTACCAACCTCTGGCAGGGGGAAGCACAGAGCCTAACTCAGCTCTGACTAAGGTCCCTACTAAGTGTAGATGAATTGCTAAATAGTCTTATTAATAAAAAAAACTCAGAGCCAGAAATTGGGGTTAAAGCCCGAGAGAGATTAGAGACATAGGAAAAGCCATAGCTAACCTCACCTCACCAATTCCATAGCTTCCAAATGAGAGCTACTTCCTGTCTACCCACAACTATATGCCTTTCTGTTCTATTCTCTCATTTGCTTCTCTTCTTGCTCAGCTCTGTCACTTCCTGCCTGTCTGTACAACCTCTAGACCTCTATGGTTAGTGCTGGGATTAAAGGCGTGTATCACCATGCATGGCTCTGTTCCCAGGGTAGCCTTGAACTCACAGATTTAGACAGATCACTGCCTCCTAAGTGATAGGATTAAAAGCATATGCTACCATTGTCTGACTTCTATATAGTGGCTGGCTTTCTCCTCTGATCTCCAGGCAAGCTTTATTGGGTTGCACAAATAAAATATCACCACATTTTCCCTTTTTTAAATTCTTGCTTGATAACTGTTTTGTTATATGTAATTTTACTATGTTAAAGTTAAAACCTTCCTTTTTAATTAGACAGAAAGGGGGAAGAAGTGCTGTAGGATGTTGTTTTGTGTGCTATGAATACGTGTTGCTCTGATTGGTTGATAAATAAAACGCTGATTGGCAAGTAGCCAGGCAGGAAGTATAGGCAGGGTGAGCAGACAAGGAGAATTCTGGGAAGAGGAAGGCTGAGTCAGGAGTCACCAGCCAGACACAGAGGAAGCAAGATGACAAGCCAGAACTGAGAAAAGGTACCAAGCCATGTGGCTAAACATAAATAAGAATTATTGGTTAATTTAAGTGTAACATCTTGTCAGTAATAAGCCTGAGTTAATGGCCGAGTGGTTATATTTAATATAAGCTTCTGAGTGATTATTTTATAAGTGGGCCATGGGACTGTGGGGGCCTGGCAGGACCAAAGAAAACTTCTGACTACAACTAAGATCTTGCAATAAGTTGGAATAAACACAGCAATCCCTAGGGCTGCCACATCCCCCAGTAAAGGAGTAGAGGATGATAAAGATGGAATGTCCCTTTTCCTTTTCTTTCTTTTTGGTTTTTTGAGACAGGGTTTCTCTGCATAGCTTTGCGCCTTTCCTGGAACTCACTCTGTAGCTCAGGCTGGCCTTGAACTCACAAAGATCCGCCTGCCTCTGCCTCCCAAGTGCTGGGATTAAGGGCGTGAGCCACCACCGCCCGGCGAATGTCCCTTTTGAATGGGTCTAAGATGTATATAACAGCATTAGCTGTGCCAAGCCCTTTTTTAAAGCAATAAACTCTTGATGCAAACACATCAAATAAACCAATAAACTCTTGATACAATTGCATCAAACGTAACAATTCCCTTAGCTTTACCAAACTATGGTTCATTAATATCAACAGATTAACATAATTCTAGTATGAATATTACTATACATATTTACAATTCTTACAAACTTACATTGAAAAGCAAACGCTCTATAGGACTACTTTGTAAACGTTAGCAAACATCTAAACAGAGATCCCTTAACAGAGCTATTTACATTTCCTTCCAACAAGACAAAAGGTACATGAATCATGAGTCACCACAGTTAGATTGTAGGTGAATTCAAAACTGTTTCATTTCTGAGGTTTGCAAAAGCTCAAAGAAGTCAGTTTTAAATACAGTCTTATATTTTTTACAAAAGTTTGAAATCAGAGCCTACCTAATTCAGCAGAGGCTCTAGAGACTTTGTATCCAGATCCCTTGACCCTGGGATTCAGTGAGAACTGCTGCTAGGGGGCTGTAACACTTGGGATGACATCACTCCCCACCCCAGCCGCTTTCTCCAATGGGCCCTTCCAGCCATTCCAGAACCAGATCCTGGTCCCACTGCTGGGGCCCCACAAACAGACAAAGCTATACAACTATCACCCACATGCTGAGGGCCTAGGTTGGTCCCATGACAGCTCCCTAGCTGTTGGTCTAGAGTCCTTGCGCTCCCATGAACTCAGGTCAACTGTCTCTGTGGGTTTCCCCATCATAAGCTTGACCCCCACCTTTCTTATATAATCTCTCCTCCCTCTCTTCAACTGGACTCCCAAGCTCTGCCCAGTGCTTGGCTGTAGATCTCTGCATCTGCATCCACCAGTTAATGGATGAAGATTCTATGATGGCAATCTGTTTTCACTAATCTGATTAGAGGGGAAGGCCAGTTCAGGCACCCTCCACTCTATTGCTAGGAGACTTAGCTGGGGTAATCCTTGCAGATTTCTGGGAGTTTTCCTAGCACCAGGTTTCTCCCTAACCCCATAATGGACCCTTCCATCAAAATATCTATTTCATTGCTCTCCCTCTTTGTCCCTCCCCCAACTCAACCATCCCAATCCCTCACATTCCCATCTCCCACTTTACCCAGTTTACCCAGAAGATTTCATCTATTTTTCCTTCCCAGGACAATCCATGCATCCCTCTTAGGGTACTCCTTGTTATCTAGTTTTTCTAGGACAGTAGATTGTAGCCTGATTATCCTTTGCTTTACATCTACTACCACTTGTGAGTGAGTATATACTGTGTTTGTCTTTCTGGGTCTGGATTATCTAACTCAGGATGATTTTTTTCTAGTTGCATCCATTTGCTTGCAAATTTCATGATGTTATTGTTTTTTACTACTTAGTAATATTCCATTGTGTACACCATTTTCTTTATCCATTCCTCAGTTGAGGAGCATCTAGGTTGTTTCCAGGTTCTGGCTATTATGAAAAATGCTGCTATGAACATAGTTGAACAAGTGTCCTTGTGGTATGATTGAGCATCCTTTGGATATATACCCAAGAGTGGTATTGCTGAGTTTTGAGGTAGATTGATTCCCAGTTATCTGAGGAACCACCATACTGATTTCCAAAGTGGCTGTACAAGTTTGCACTCCCACCAGCAGTGGAGGAGTGTTCCCCTTATTCCAACATCATCTCCAACATAAGCTGTCAACAGTGCTTTTGATCTTAGCCTTTCTGACAGGTGTAAGATGGAATCTCAGAGTCATTTTAATTTGTATTTACATGATGACTAAGGATGCTGAGCAATTCCTTAAATGTCTTTTGGCCATTTCTGTACCCCATTTTTTAATTTGGTTATTTGGTATTTTGATGTCTAGTTTCTTGAGTTCTTTATGTATTTTGGAAATCAGCCCTGTGTCAGATGTGGGGTTGATGAAGATCTTTTTTCATTCTGTAGGCTACCATTTTGTCTTATTGACTGGTCTTTTGCCTTACAGAAGCTTTTCAGTTTCAGGAGGTCCTATTTATTAATTGATCTCAATATCTGTGCAACTGGTGTTATATTTAGGAAGTAGTCTCCTATAGCAATGCTGCCCCGGCCAGCGGGGTCTCAACGGGGGCAACCCACCTGCAGGAGACAATGAAAGGGACAGGAGACACAAAAGAAGACAGCAAGACAGGGTTCTGATCAAGCTGCAAATTTTATTCTCCTCAGCAAGGCTTATATAGCATGGGAGGGGGAGGGGGCAGGAAGGAGGGAAGGGGTGCAGGATGTGCCAGATGTGCAGTTGAGGGGAGACGTGCAGATGAAGGAGGACTTGTAAGTCGTGAGGCTGCAGGATGTTGTGCTAGGTGGTAAGGTCACTGGTCAGGGCCCATTGTTCTGTTGCTATGCTACCTGACCACGGGATGTTCTTTATCTTTGGGGGCATCTGGTTTAGGGCCTTTGGCTTGTTCTCTGGCCTAGCTAGTACTTTTCCATGGTTCATGTTTGGTCCCTGACACAATGCGTTCAAGTGCATCTCACTTTATCTTCTATCAGGTTCAGCATAACTAGATTTATGTTGAGGTCTTTGATCCACTTGGACTTCAGTTTTGTGCATGGTGATAGATATGGATCTATTTGCATTATTCTACATTTCAATATCCAGTTATGCCAGCACCACTTGCTGAAGATGTTTTCTTTACTCCTTGTACAATTTTGGCTTCTTTGTCAAAAATCAGGTGTTCATAGATTTGTGGATTTATGTCAGGATCTTTGATGCAATTCCATTGATCCACATGTCTCTTTCTATGCTAATGACAAACTGTTGTTATTATTATAACTCTAAAGTAGAGCTTGAAGTCAGAGATAGTGATAACTCCAGAAGTTCCTTTATTGTACAGGATTGTTTTAGCTATCGTGTTTTTGTTTTTGTTTTTTTCCATATGAAGTTGAGTATTGTTCTTTCAAGGTCTGTAAAGAATTGTGTTGTGATTTTGATGGGAATTGCATTGAATCGGTAGATTGCTTTTGGTAAGATGGCCATTTTTACTATGTTAATCCTACCTATCCAAGATTATGGGAAATCTTTCCATTTTCCGATATTTTCTTCAATTTCTTCCTTTAAAGACTTAAAGTTCTTGTCATATAGGTCTTTCACTTGCTTGGTTAGGGTTACACCAAGATATTTTATATTATTTGTGGCTATTGTAAAGGGTGTTCTTTCTCTGATTTCTTTTTCAGCCCATTTATCATTTGTATATAGGAGGACTATTGATTTTTTTTGTTAATCTTATATCCTGATACATTATTGAAGCTGTTTACCAGCTGTAGAAGTTCCCTGGTAGAATTTTTGGGGTCACGTGTATACTATCATATCATCTGCAAATAGTGAAAGATTGACTTCTGCCTTTCCAATTTGTATCACCTTCATATCATTTTGTTGTCCTATTGCTGTAGCTAGAACTTCAAGTACTATATTGAATAAGTATGGAGAGAGTGGATAACCTTGTCTTGTTCCTGATTTTAGTGGAATTGCTTTGAGTTTCTCTTCATTTAAATTGATGTTGACTGTCAGCTTGCTGTACATTGCTTTTATTGTGTTTAGGTATGTTCCTTGTATTTTTGATCTTTCCAAGATTTTTATCATGAAAAGGTGTTGGATTTTGTCATTTGTCATTACATTGACAGATTTTCATATGTTGAACCACCCCTGCATCTCTGGGAGGAAGGCTGCTTGATCATGGTGAATGATATTTTTTATGTGTTCTTGGATTCAGTTTGCCAATATTTTATTGAGTATTTTTGCATCAATGTCCATGAGGAAGATTGGTTTATAATTCTTTCTTTGTTGCATCTTTTTGTGGTTTGGGTACCAGGGTAACTGTAGCCTCATAAAAAGAGTTTGGCAATGTTCCTTCTGTTTCTATTCTGTGGAACAATTTGAAGGGTATTGGTATTAGCTGTTCTTTGAAATTCTGGTAGAATTGTTCACTGAAACCATCTGGCCTTGGGCTTCTTTTGGTTGGGAGACTTTTAATGGCTGCTTCTATTTCTTTAGGTGTTGTAAGTCTATTTAAATTGTTTATCTGGTCTTTATTTAATTTTGGTATTTGGTACCTATCCAGAAAAATTGTCCATTTCTTTTAGATTTTCTAATTTTGTGGAATACAGGTCTTTGAAGTATGACCTAATTATTCTCTGGATTTCCTTGTTGTCTGTTGTTATGTCCCCCTTTTCATTTCTGATTTTGTTAATTTGGGTATTCTTTCTCTGCCTTTTGGTTAGTTTGGATAAGGATTTGTCTATCTTGTTGATTTTTCTCAAAGAAACAACTCTTAGTTTCACTGATTCCTTGTATTGTTTTCTTTTTTTCTATCTTATTGATTTCAGGCCTCAGTTTGATTATTTCCTACTCCTCCTGGGTGAATTTCCTTCTTTTTGTTCTAGAGCTTTCAGGTGTGGTATTAAGTTACTAATGTGCGACTTCTCCAACTTCTTTATGTAGGCACTTAGTGCTGTGAACTTTCCTCTTAACGTTGCTTTCATGGTGTCTCATAAGTTTGGGTATGCTGTGCATTTATTTTCATTGAATTCTAGGAAGTCTTTCTTTCTTATTTCTTTCTTGACCCAGTAGAGATTCAGTTGAATGTTGCTCAGTTTCCATGAGTTTGTAGGCTTTCTGTAATTTGTGTTGTTATTGAATTCTAGATTTAAGCCATGGTGATCTGATAAGATACAGGGGATCATTTTAATTTTTTATATCTGTTCAGATTTGGTTTGTTACCAAGTATGTGATCAATTTTGGAGAAGGTTCCATGAGGTGCTGAGAAGATGTATATTCTTTTGTGTTTTGGTGAAATGTTCTATAAATGTCTTTAAGTCCATGTGAGTCATAACATCTGTTACTTCCCTTATTTTTCTGTTAAGTTTCTGTCTGGCAGACCTGTCCATTATTGAGAGTAAAGTGTTGGTCTCCCACTGCAAGTGAGTGAGGTTTGATGTATAATTTAAGCTTTACTAATGTTTCTTTTACAAATGTGGGTGCCCTTGTATCTGGGGCATAGAAGTTCAGAATTCAGACTTCATGTGGATGGATTTTTTCTGTGATGAATATGTCTTTCTCCATCTCTTTTGATTAGCTTAAAGTCTATTTTGCTAGATATTAAGATAGCTATACCAACTTGCTTCTTGGGTCCATTTGATTAGAAAATCTTTTCCAAACCTTTACTCTGAGGTAATGTCTGTCTTTAAAGTTGAGGTGTGTATCTTGTATGCAGCAAAAGGATGGATCCTGTTTTCATATCCAATCTGTTAGCCCCTGTATCTTTTTATTGGCAAATTGAATCCATTGATATTAAATATATTAATGGCTAGTGATTGTTAATTCCTGTTATATTTTTGCTTTGGTGATGGTGGTGGTGGTTGTGTGTGTGTGTGTGTGTGTGTGTGTGTGTGTGTGTGTGTGTGTGTTTCCCTTCTTTGGAATTTGCTCGTGTGAGATTTTTTATTGCCAGTGTTTTTGTTGGTGCAGCCACCTTCCTTAGGTTGGAGTTTTTCTTCTAGTACTTTCTGTAGGGCTGAATTTGTGGATAGGTATTGTTTAAATCTGGTTTTGTCATGGGATATCTTCTTTTCCCTGTCTATGGTGATTGAAAGTTTTGCCGGGTATAGTAGTCTGGGCTGGCATCCATAGTCTCTTAGTATCTGCAAAATGTCTGTCTAGGACCTTCTGGCTTTCAGAGTCTCCCTTGAGAAGTCAGGTGTAATTCTGATAGGTTTGCCTTTATATTTTGCTTGGCCTTTTTTCCTTTGCAGATCTTTATATTCTTTCTTTATTCTGTATGTTTGGTGTTTTGATTATTATGTGGCAAGGGGACTCTTTTTTTGGTCCAGTCTATTTGGTGTTCTGTAAGCTTATTGTGTCTTCATAGTCATGACCTTCTTTAGGTTGGGAAAGGTTTCTTATGATTTTGTTGAACATATTTTCTGTGCCTTTGAGCTAGAATTCTTCTCCTTCTTCTATCTTTATTATTCTTAGGTTTGGTCTTTCCATGGTGTCTCAGATTTCATGGATTTTTTTATTAAGAATTTGTTGGATTTAACATATTCTTTGACTGATGAGTCTATTTCCTTTATCATATCTTCAATGCCTGAGATTCTCTCTTCCATCTCTTGTATTCTGTTGATTATTCTTGCATCTGTAGTTCCTGTTTACTTACCCAGATTTCCCATTTCCATAATTCCCTCAGATTGTGTTTTCTTTATTGCCTCTATTTCAATTTTTAAGTCTTGAACTGTTTCCTTCACCTGTTTGCTTTTTCTTGGCTTTCTTTAAGGAATTTATTGATTTCTTCTAATTTTTAATTTGATATCTTTAAGATAATTTTTTATTTCCTCTTTAAGGGCCTCTATCATATTCATAAAATTATTTTTAAAGTCATTTTCTTCTGCTTCACCTGCCTTGGGATGTTCAGGTCTTGCTGTTGTAGAATCACTAGATTCTGGTAGTACCATATTGTTCTTTATATTGTTGAATGTATTCTTCCACTGCCATTTACCCATCTGGGTTTGGGATAATTATAGGAACAGATACTGATTCTTGTGATGTTTTTGTTGGATGGGTCTTTCGTTCCTTTATTGTCTGTTTTCTTTATTGTCTTTTGGCCTAAATGGCCAAGGGTTCTGGTGATTGGGCTTGTTGTCTCAGTTGTGATTTGTGGGGTTTTGGGTGCCTAGATCCAGCCTATTGTCCAGTTCTTCTGGCTGGTGTGGGCTTTACTTGTGCCTATGGGGTTTGTTCTTCCAACTGCTGTGGGTTGTGCCTGTGCCTGTTCTTCCAACTGGTGTGGGTGGTTCGTGTGCCTATGGAATCTGCTGATGTTGTTGGAAGGGGTTGTTTATGGGGAGAATGCTCTTCTTCCAATTGGTGCAGGTGGTGCTTGTGCATCTAGGGGCTGATGATTTTGTGAGGGATGGTTGTCCAGGAGGAGGAGGATGCTTTTAGTGTGTTTGGGCAGTGGAGTGGGTCTTGCAGATTACAGGGTCCAATGGGTAGTGGTGGTGGTGGAGAGGCCTGCCAGCAGGACCTTATTTATTTTTTTAATTAGCATACAAACTAATGAGCTTAACTGTAGCATTTCTATCATAATTTGTTTTTGTTGTTCTCCTATGCCCTCTTTTCCCCATTTCCTGCCCACCCCTTGCTCTCATGTCACATTTGACCTTCCTAAAAGCCTCATTTTTCCCCTCATAGTTTGCTTTCTATTTCATGATCTATACATACAATATGAATCAAAGTGTATATAAAAATTAAAAGCTAGGATGACTCCTTTCAGAAACCCATACCCACATTTTCAGGTGTATCTTAGTTTCTTCCTATGCACTTTTCTTTCTCCTAACCCTAGTGTTTAAATTTTATATTAAAATCTCCACATAAAATCCAACTGCTTTTAAAAATTAAAAGCTAAGGCTTGCACGTGAGAGAGAATATGCAGCATTATTCAATCTGAGTCTGGGTTTTCTCATTATAACTTCCAGATATATACATTTTTTTCTCCACATTGAATAAGTCTGTTATTCTTTATGGCTGAACAGATTCCACTGGGTACATGGACAATATTTTCATTATCCAAAGATCTGTTGATGGACATCTAGGCTGATTCCATTTCCTATTTGTTGTGAAAAGAGCTGCAATTAACATGGATATGCAAGAATCTCTGTGATAAGAAATAGAATCCTAGGCAGATGGTTCCCCAGGCAGGCTTGTCAAACTGATTTCAATCTCAAAAACCCACAGGGTGGAAGGAGGGAATTGACTATTGTAAGTTGTCCTCTGACCTCCACATGCACACTGTGGCATGAGTGTGCCTAACATACACATTCATGAAAATAAATAAATGATGAAAATAAGAAATTTTTAAAAAAAGGAAAGAAGGAAGGAGGGAGAGAAAGAAAAATCCTTTGGGTGTAGCCCAAGAGAAACATGGTTGGGTCATATGGAAATTTTTGAGAAACCTTCACCTTGATTTCTATAGCAGCTGCACTAATTTATACTTTCAGCAAAAAAGCTAAAGGTCTCTCTTTCCTCACATCCTCTTACTGATGTAATTGCCATTTGTTTTCTCAGTGGTAGTCATTCTAATTAAGGTGAGATGGAATTTTAACATAGTTTTAATTTGCATTTTCCTAATGGCTGAAGCTGTTAAACACATTTTATATTATTGGCCACTTGTATTTCTTCTTTCAAGAACTGCCTGTTCAGTTCATTGGTCCACTTATTAATCAGCAGGGTTTTTAGTTGAATTTTTATAGTTCTTTATATACTCTAGATATCAAAACCCTCTGAAATATAATTGGCAAAAGCTTTCTCAAATCCTGTAGACTATGACTCTGGTGGTGGTTTCCTTTGCTGTGCAGATATGTTTAATCTCATGTAATCACATTGATAAATTATTAGAATTACTTCCCATATTATTTAGAATTTTTTGCCTAAATATATATTCCCCCTTGTCCTTTAGCAATTTTTACATTTTATGTTTGATATTAATGTCTTTAATTGATTTTTGTGTAGGGTGAGAGATATGAGTCTACTGTCATTCTTCTTCAGGTGTATATTAGTTTTGCCAACACCATTTGTTAAATATACTTTTCTTTGAGAACTTTTGTAAATGAAAAAAATGATGTCTCTAGTATGGGTTTGTTGCTGGGTGCTGTATGTCTGGCCTTCATGTTTGTTTCTACAGCACCACTATGCTATCTTTGGCTTTTGGCTCTAATGTATAATTTCAGGTCAAATATTGTGATACCTCTAGCAGTGTTTTTTACTTAGGGTTGCCTTAGCTACTCAGAGTATTTGGTGTTTCCATATTAGGGTATTATTAATAGTTATGTTAAGAATGTCATTGGAATTGTGATGAAAACTGTACTGAATTTGTAGATTACTTTTGGCCTTATAGACATTGTTGTTGTTGTTGTTGTTGTTATTATTATTATTATTATTATTTGCAATATTAATTCAGCAATCAAGGATCATGGGAGACTTTTCAATCATCTGATGTCTTCTTCAACTTTTTTTAAAATTTAATTCATAATTACTTTTTACAATGTAATATATGTATATATTTTATCACATTCACCCCCATTACCTTCTCTTGTTCCCTTCTTTCTCCTATTAGACCCTTTCTTCCAAGCAAGATCTTTTAATACTTTCATATCTTTTGGGGTATGACCCACTGAGGTTAATTAGGCTTCCTCCCATGAACATGGATGGAGGTCATTTCCTGGAGCATAGGCAACTTAACAGTGGCTACATCACTTAAGAAAATGCCTCTCCCATTAGCCATTCATTGCCAGTAGCAATGGAGGGAATGGGACTCACAAGCCTTTCCCCCATCCATTATGGAATATTGATGGGCCCATTCTTGTGTAGGTCTTGTGCAGATAAATGCAGTTGTTGTGAGTTCATGGGTGCAATGGTCATGTCATATCTATATGACAGATTTCATAGCACTCTCATCACCTCCATTCTCTGGCTTTTATATTCTTTCCAGCCCTTCTTCCATGAGATTCCCTGAACCTTGGAGGGGGTAATACAGATATCCCATTAAAGGCTGAGAACTCAACAATCACTGTTCTCAACACTTTGACAGTTATAAATACTTAAGGGCAGTTTGGTGGGTAAAACATGTCCATCTATCAAAACAGCAGTAGTAGCTTCCCTATTGGACCCCAAGACCTGCTAATTGATGAGCTTTGACCAGGTTTACAATGCTCATTAATGAATTTCTTCCTGTGGAATGGACATCAAGTCCAATTGGAAGCTAATTGCTTACTCCCTTAACAGGCATGCTACTATTACATCAATAGGCACATCTTGTCTGACTATTCAATTGTATAGCACAGATGTGCACAGCTAGGTAAGATTGTTGGTGCCTTTTCTTACCCAGCAACCTACATAGCACTTTCTAGCATTATAGATACACTTATCAGAGAAGTTTCCATTTCATTTCCAACTTGGTTTATCTATGTCATACAACCAAATCATGGATTGTCTTCAAAAAATAGATTCTTACCACCTGGTTCTGATAGGTAATCAAGAGCAAAGGCAATAGACTGTACTGTCTGGTGACAGTGAGAGAGCTGCTCAGGAGCCACCCTATCCCACAACTCCTATGGAATTTTATCCTTGGCATGGGACTTCAGTATAATAGTCCATGTGGCTTCTGGGGTCAGCATTGTCCACTCTCAAAAGGTAACTTCATTCAAACACTTGTTTTTTAAGAGTTTTTTTTTTTTTCTGGAGCCAACTATAAATGACTATGGCCTAGGAGCATATATTTAAGTTCCCCTGAATCCCATATTCCAATGTGGTAAGACTTCAATGAGTTTTTGATAGCATCAGAACAAATAAAATCAAATTAAAGCACTTTTTAAATATGTTGGCGAGAACATCGGGGGGGGGGGCAGATTACAGGAAAGAAGGGAGACTTCTGCTATAAGCCTAAGGTGTTATCATGTAATGGTTTTTGGACTTTTCCCTGATGGAAACTACGGTTCTGTTTGTATATTTCACAAGATTTACCTAATGGTCACAAATATGGTAGGTAACATACAGAGGACAATGAATGGCCATTAAGGGGCTAATGATGTTCCAAGACCATTTCACTTTGGATTTGTAGCATTCTAAACTCTCCACAACACTGAAGTTCCAATCAGTTAATCAGCCTTCCAGAAGGTTTGTGGTGGGGTACAGTTCTTCCCAGGAACTTTTCTTCCGAGTTCCCCATGGGCCAAGCATAACATTTTCTGGATGCAAGAGACACATATTATTTATTAAATGTTACTTAAAGTCCTACATCACTATCTGAGGTAGCTCATGTTGAGGAAAACAGTCTTTAGGAAAAAAGAATAGCTGGAAAAGCCATTAATGAAGAAACTCCTTGATCTTGTCATCAAAATTTACTAGTCATCATGAGCCAGGTCTGATTTATTTTTAATCTTCTGTATTTGACATAACAGCAAATACTTACTAAAATTATGTGTTTTAAAATAGCTTACAGGATAGTAGGTTTATGGCTTTTTTTATACATAATTTGGATTACCTCTTCCCACAACTCCTTTTGACTTTCCAACTCTGGCCCCATTTTATCTTTCTACCCCAGTATTCTCCATTCTGCTTTCATAACACACACTTACTACAAACCCCCAACCTTGTTAATACCTTTTCTTCTTTGTTCTCCTCCATCATGGCTCTGCTTTTGTTCCTGGCTTCTACAAACACACATTTCAATTTAAGCACCCAAATCTAAAAACTCAAAGCTAGATTCTGCTTGAGAGATACATGCAGCATTTGTCTTTCTGAGCCCGAGTTACTTCACTTAACATAGTATTTTCCAGTTCTATCAATTTTCCTGAGAGATGCATAATTTCAGTTTTCTTTGTGGCTGAAAAAATTCCATGTGTAGTTACATTTTTATTATCCATTCGTCTGCTGATTGTACCTTAGGCTGATTTCACTTCCTTTTTTAATGATGATAACAATTATTATTATTATTATTATTATTATTACTTACATCCTGACCACAGTTTCCCTCCCACCTCTCTTCACAGTCTCTCTCACACACTTCCCCTCCATGCCCCCCATTCATTCTTCCTCCATTTCTATTCAGAAAAAGGCAGGCCTCCCATGGATATCAACCAAACATGTCATATCAAGTGGCAGTAAGACTAGGCACCTCCCCTTGTATTAAGGATGGAAAAGGAAACCAGTATAAGGAGTAGGGTCCCCAAAGCTAGGAAAAGTCAGAGACAGCCCCTGCTACCACTGTTAGCAACCTCACATGAAGACCAATCTATACAATTGTAACATATATGCAGAGAGCCTAGGTCAGTCCATTCAGAATCCCTGTTGTTGGTTCAGTCTCAGTGAGCCCCTATGAGCCCAGGTTAGTTGATGCTGTGGGTTTTCTTGTGGTTCCTTGACCCCACTAGCTCCTATAATCCTTCCTCCCCTTCTTCCGCAGGATTCCCTCAGCTCCACCTAATATTTGGCTGTGAGTCTCTGCATCTGTTTCCATCAATTACTGGATGAAGCCTCCCCAACGACAATTGGATGAGGCATCAATCTATGAGTATAGTAGAATATCATTAGGAATCATTCCATTGACTTTTTTGCCAACCATGTTTGACTTTATTCTAGATCTCTGGTCTATCTAGCCTCTGAGTCCTGGCACTCCAGGCAGTGTCAGGGGTGGGTTCCCTCTCATGGTAGGGTCTCAGGCTGGACCAGTCATTGGTTAGCCATTCCTATAATTTCTGCACAACTTTTGTCCCAACATATCTTGTAGGAAGGGTAAATTGTGTTAGAGGTTATGTGGCTGAGTTGGGGTACCAATCCCTCCACTAGATGTCTTGCCTGGTTACAGGAAATTGCCCATTCAGGCTCCATGTCCCCCATTGTTAGCAGTCTTAGAAAATGTCACCATTGTAGATTCATAAGAGTTTCCATTGCACTAGGTTTCTACTTCACCCCCAAAATGCCCCCTTTTCCAGTAATCTCTTCAAGTACTCTCTTCCCTCCCTCCCCCCACCTGATCACTCCTGTTACCATCCCCACCTACCCCCAGTCTACTCTTGAAATCTGTTCTATTTCTCCTTCCCAGAAAGATCCATTCATCCCCCTTTGGGCCCTCCTTGTTATTTAGCTCCCCCTGGATCTATGAATTGAAGCATGCTTATCCTTTACTTTACTTTACTTTACTTTACTTTACTTTACTTTACTTTACTTTACTTTACTTTACTTTACTTTACAGCTAATGTCCATTTATGAGTGAGTTTTTGTCTTATGAGTGAGTTTTTGTCTTATGAGTGAGTTTTTGTCTTATGAGTGAGTGTTTGTCTTTCTGAGTCTGGGTTACCTCACTCAGGATGATGTTTTCTAATTCCGCCCACTGGCCTCCAAAATTCATGATGCCACTGTTTTTAACAGCTGAGTAATACTCCATTGTGTAAATGTGCCAGATTTTTGTTATTCATTCTTCGGTTGAGGAACATCTAGGTTGTTTCCAGTTTCAGGCTATTATAAATAAAGCTACTATGAACATAGTTGAGCAAGTGTCCTTGTGGTAGAATGGAGCATCCTTTGGGTATATGCCCAGGAGTGGCATAGCTGAGTCTTGTGGTAGATTGATTCCCAACTTTCTAGAAACTGTCATATTGATTTCCAAAGTGACTGTACAAGTTTGCACAAGTTTATGTTTTTGATCTTAGCCATTCTGACAGGTGTGAGATGAAATCTGAGTCTTTTTGATTTGTATTTCCCTTATGGTGAGGATGTTGAATATCTCGTGTTTCTTGGCCACTTGAAATTTCTCTGTGGACAATTTTCTATTTAGATCTATACATCATTTTTTAATTGGATTGTTTGGTTTTGTGATGTTTAGTTTCTTGAGATCATTATATATTTTGAGAATTAGCTCTCTGTCAGATGTGAGGTTGGTGAAGACATTTTCCCATTCTGTATGATATTGTTTTGTCCTTTTGACAATATCCTTTGTCTTACAGAAGCTTTTCAGTTTCATGAGGTCCCATTTACTAATTGTTTATCTTAATGTCTGTGCTACAGGTGTTCTATTTGGGAAGTTGTCTCCTGTGCTGGTACTTTCAAGACTGTCCCCCCACTTCCTTGTCTATCAGGTTAAGTGTAACTGGATTTATGTTAAGGTCATTGATCCACATGGACTTGAGGGTTTTTTTTTGTTCAGGGTAATAGATACGGATCTGTTTGCATCTACATGTGAACATCCAGTTAGACCAGCATCATTTGTCAAAGATGCTCTTTTCCCACTGTATTATTTTTGCTTTCTTTGTCAAAAATCAGGTGTCCATAGCTATGTGGGTCTTTATTGCTGGGTTTTTATTTGAGTCCATTGATCTACCTACCTGTTTTTATGCCAATACAATGCTGTTTTTATTACTACAGCTCTATAGTAGAGGTTAAAATCAAAGTTAGTAATACTTCCAGAGGTTCTTGTATTATACAGGATTGTTTTAGCTATCTTGGATTTTTGTTTTTCATGTGAAGTTGAGTATTGCTCTTTCAAGGTCTGGAAAGAATTGTATTGGAATTTGGATGGGGATTGCATTGAATCTGTAGATTGCTTTTGGTAAGATGACCATTTTTACTATGTTAAGCCTGCCAATCCATGAGCATAGGAGATCTTCCTATCTTCTGATATCTTCTCCAAACAACTTGAAACTCTTGTTATACAGGTCCTTCACTTGTTTGGTTAGAGTTACATCAAGACCTTTGTAATATTTGAGGCTATTGTAAAGGGTGTTGAGTTCCTGATTTTTTTCCTCAACCTGTTTATCATTTGTATATAGGAGGGCTACTGAGTTTTTTTTAGTTAATCTTATATCCAGCCCCTTGACTGTAGGAGTTCCCTGATGAATTTTTGGGGCCAACTATGTATATTATCATATCATCTGTAAATAATGATACTTTGACTTCTTTCTTTTCAATTTGTAATCCCTTGATCTCTGTTAGCTGCCTTATTGCTTAGCTAGAACTTCGAGTATTATATTGAATAAAGGTGGAGAGAGTGGACAGCCTTGTCTTGTCCCTGATTTCAGTGACATTACTTTGTTTCTGTCCATTTAATTTGATGTTGAATACCAGCATGCTGTATATTGAGTTTATTATGTTTAGGTATGTCCCTTGTATCCCTGATCTCTCCAAGACTTTTATCATGAAGGGGTGTTAGATTTTGTCAAAGGTTTTTTTCAGCATCTAATGAGATGATTATTAGGGGCCTTTAAGGGCCAGCCTTAAAGACATCCTCTCAGGGTCAAAGGACATGCTACAGTAAGCGAGGGAAAAACTAATGGTGAAGGAATGAATCTACTCATGATCCTTCTGTGCACGTCTCTTTTTTTCTACTGTTCTCCTAATTTTCTTGGCCTAATTGTCTATAATTTCTTAGCTCTAATTCTCTGTTCTCATCTTCCTGCTTCATCTAGCCTAATAATTTTCCTTTCACAGGAGGTTTGAAGCAGTAGAAAAAGTTACAAGAGTTATCTCTCATTGGTCAAAAGCACACTCCTAGGGTAAGCGATAAGGAACCGAGCCATTTACCATGGTAACACACATTTTCAAGATTTCAGGAGTAAGAGAGAGGACCATATGCCCAAATAAGACAAACTTTGAGACATATATCTATTGTCAGCAGACTTAGCAAGTAAAGAATTGACATGCTTTTCTTAGGGTGCTTTTTGTTAGTAATCTTGGTAGACATTCATGACTCTGACCTTGTGCATAACTATTAAGTTTTAAACTTACAATCTATTTACAAAGGCCTATCGTCTAGTTTGAACTTGCTCTGAGGTAAAAAAAAAAAATGAGCTAAATGCATGTAGTTTGTATTAAACTGTGGCAAGATTATTTTTGCTAGTCTGAGTAAAAGGAACAAAGCAGGCTTTAAGTGTGTATAGTCTCATGGGACAATAGACCTGACTATGAAGCATATCCTCGTATATTTTCTTTCTTTTTTTTTTCATTTTTCTTTATTAAGAAATTTTGTACTCACTCCACATGCTATCCACAGACTTCCCCTCCTCACTCCTCCCACCCCTCAGCCCTCTTTCCCAAGCCACCCCACATCCCTACATCCCCCAAATCGAGGTCTTCCATGGGGAGTCAGCAAAGCCCAGCACACTGAGCCTAGGCAGGTCCAAGCTCCTTCCCACTGCACCAAGGCTGTGCAAGGTGTTACACCACAAGCACCAGATTCCAGAAGCCTACCCATAGACCAGGGACAGATCCAGATCTCCCTGCCTGGGTGCCCCCCCCAACAGTTTGAGCCAAACAACTGTCTTCCATATCCAGAGGGCCTAGTCCAGTCCCATGGGGGATCCACAGCCACCAGTCCACAGTTCATGGGCTTCCACTAGTGTGGCCAGTCATCTCTGCATGTCCTCCCATCATGATCTCAACATCCCTCACTTGCAGTATCTCTCCTCTCTCTCATCAATTGGATTCCCGGAGCTCAGCCTGGTGCCTGGCAGTGGATCTCTGTATCTGCCTCCATCTGTCACTGGACAAAGGCTCTATGATGACAGTTAGGTTATTTGCTAGGCTGGTCACCAGAGCAGACTGGGCCAGGCACCCTCTGGACCACTGCAAGCAGATCAAGGAGGGGTCAACCTTGTGAATTCCTGAGAGCCTCCCCAGAACCATGCCTCTTCCTATTCCCATGATGTCCTCATCTATCATGGTATCTTCCTCCCTGCCCTCCCACTCTGTCCCTGTTCCAGGTTGACCCTTCCATTTCCCTATGTTCTCATCCCCCCCAGTCCACTCATGTAGATCTCATCCACTTCTCCTTCACAGGATCACCCATGTGTCCCTCCTAGGGTCTTTCCTGTTAGCTAGCCTCTCTAGAGTTGTGGGTTGTAGTCTGGCCGTCCCTTCCCTCACATCTAGTATCCACTTATGAGTGAGTACATACTATGTTTGTCCTTCTGAGTCTGGGTTACCTCACTCAAGATGATATTTTCTAGATCCATCCATTTGCCTGCAAATTTCATGATTTTATTGTTTTTTACTGCTGAGTAGTACTCCATTGTGTATATGTGCCACATTTTCTTTATCCATTCTTCAGGGGCATCTAGGTTGTTTCCAAGTTCTGGCTATTATGAATAATGCTGATATGAACATAGTTGAGCATGTGTCCTTGTGGTAAGATTGAGTATTCCTTGGGTATATGCCCAAGAATGGTATAACTGGGTCTTGAGGAAGACTTATTCCCAATTTTCTGAGAAACCGCCATACTGATTTCCAGAGTGGCTGTATAAGTTTGCATTCCCACCAACAGTGGAGGAGTGTTCCCTTTGCTCTGCATCCTCTCCAACATTGACTGTCATTAGTGTTTTTGATCTTAGCCATTCTGACAGGTGTAAGATGATATCTCAGAGTTGTTTTGATTTGCATTTCCCTGATGACTAAGGATATTGAGCAATTCCTTAAATGTCTTTCAGCCATTTGAGATTCTTCTGTTGAGAATTCTCTGTTAAGCTCTGTAGTCCATTTTTTAATTGGATTGTTCAGTATTTTAATGTCTAGCTTTTTGAGTTCTTTATATATTTTGGAGATCAGCCTTCTGTCAGATGCAGGGTTAGTGAAGATCTTTTCCCATTCTGTAGGCTGTTGTTTGGTCTTATTGACCATGTCCTTTGCTCTACAAAAGCTTCTCAGTTACAGGAGGTCCCTTTTATTAATTGTTGCTCTCAGTGTCTGTGCTACTGGTGTTATATTTAGGAAGTGCTCTCCTGTGCCAATTCATTCCACACTACTTCCTACTTTCTCTTCTGTCAAATTCAGTGAAACTGGATTTATGTTGAGGTCTTTGATCCACTTGGACTTGAGTTTCATGCATGGTGACAGATATGGGTCTATTTGCAATCTTCTGGATGTTGACATCCAGTTATGCCAGCACCATTTGTTGAAGATACTTTCTTTTTTCCATGGTACAGTTTTGGCTTCTTTGTCAAAAATTATATGTTCATTGGTGTGTGGATTAATGGCAGGGTCTTCAATTCGATTCCATTGGTCCATATGTCAGTTTTTATGCCAGTACCAAGCTATTTTTATTACTATAGCTCTGTAGTAGAGCTTGAGTCAGGGATCATGGTGCCTCCAGAGGTTGCTTTATTATACAGGATTCTTTTGGCTATCCTAGGTTTTTTGTTTTTCCATATAAAGTTAAGTATTGTTCTTTCCAAGTCTGTGAAGAATTGTGTTGGGATTTTGATGGGGATTGCATTGAATCTGTATATTGCTTTTGGTAAGATTGTCATTTTTACTATGTTGATTCTACCTATCCATGAGCATGGGAGATCTTTCCATTTTCTGATTGATCTTCAATTTTTTTTCAGAGACTTAAAGTTCTTATCATATAGGTCTTTCATTTGCTTAGTTAGAGTTGCCCCAAGGTATTTTATATTATTTGTGGCTTTTGTAAAGGGTGATGTTTCTCTGATTTCTTTCTCAGTCCCTTTTTCATTTGTATATAGGAGGGCTACTGATTTTTTTGAGTTAATCTTGTATCCTGCCACCTTACTGAAGGAGTTTATCAGCTGTAGGAGTTCCCTGGTAGAATTTTTGGGGTCACTTATGTATACTATCATATTGTCTGCAAATAATGAAAATTTGACTTCTTCCTTTCCAATTTGTATCCTCTTGATCTCCTTTTGTTGTCTTATTGCTCTAGCTACAACTTCAAGTACTATATTGAATAAGTATGGGGAGAGTGGACAGCCTTGTCTTGTTCCTGATTTTAGTGGAATCGCTTTGAGTTTCTATACATTTAATTTGATGTTGGCTGTCGGCTTGCTGTAAACAGCCTTTATTATGTTTAGGTATGTTCCTTGTATTCCTGATCTCTTTATCATGAAGGGGTGTTGGATTTTGTCAAAGGCATTTCAGCATCCAATGAGATGATCATGTGGTTTTTTTCTGTCAGTTTGTTCATATGGTGTATTACATTGACAGATTTTCATATGTTGAACCATCCTTGCATCCCTGGGATGAAGCCTACTTGATCATGGTGAATAATTTTTTTGATGTGTTCCTGGATTCGGTTAGCCAGTATTTTGTTAAGTATTTTTGCATCAATGTTTATGAGGGAGTTTCGTCTGTAATTCTTTTTTTTGTTGTTGTTGCATCTTTGTGTGGTTTGGGTATTAGGGTAACTATTGCCTCATAAAAAGAATTTGGTAATGTTCCTTCTGTTTCTATGGTGTGGAACAATTTGAAGAGTATTGGTATTAGCTCTTCTTTGAAAATGTGGTATAATTCTGTGCTGAAATCATCTGGTCCTGGGCTTTTTTGATTGGGAGACTTTTCATGACCATTTCTATTTCCTTAGGGGTTATTGGTCTATTTAAATAGTTTATCTGGTATTGGTGAAATTATTAAGGCCACTCCACATAGTTAAAAGGAGATTTATTTAATGGTGTAACTTACAAATTAAGGATAGGTAGGTCACGGGTTCTGGGGAAGGTGTATCGCAGTCCAGCAGTGTTCTCTGGAGCTCTGCTCGGTCAACCTCCACCATTCAGGGTCCCGAAACAGAGAGAGTGCTGGCCCATCCAGATCTCGGGTCTCCAGGTGCCTCCCTTGGCCCTGCCTTGTAGGCGTGACAGTTGCTGAAGTCTCAGTGGGGGTTGGAACTTCCAGATCAAAGCTGGAATAGCTACCCACTACATCTCCCCCTTTTTGTCTAAATAAGAAGGTTCTAACCTAATACAAAACTATATACAAAAGAATGGTTATCAAATATTGTCCAGGAATAATGAGGGATAATGACCTAGATAAGATGGAACTACAACCAATGCAAACAATATCAAGGAAGAAACACATACTAAAATCCAGAGAAGTATAGAGCATAGGTAAATGGCATGTTACAAAGATCATTCCAAAAGGTGTCCTATCCTAAAGAACCTGAATCTAATACTTAATATGTTCTATCTAAGATTATTTATATATATATAAAGTTGTAACTATAACTGCTAGTCTTCAATCCCATCAAAGACTTGAGAAGGAATATAATGGTACCTGAGAAATGGTAGATGGATGGAAGCAACTTTCAGGAATCTTGCAAGAGTAGACCAAGTCAGCTGGCAGCCTGGACAGTCACCTAATGTTTCTCAGCATTGTTGGTACATTCAAATTGGCTACAGGCCTAGAGTATCTGACAGACCATTTTCAGAAGCAGAAATTCTGAAAGACCATCTTACCCTGTCTTGGCAGAGTACAGTGGTCGCTTTCCTTTGTCCTGCTTGTCCAGAAATTGCATTCGTACTGTCAGCCATTGAGGCAAGGGCAGTTCTTTGCCCAGTAGGCCATTTTGTGCCAAGAAGACAAACTTCCAAATGGAAATGTCTTAGAAGCCCAACGTTCTCTCGGGATCAAATTGGTGCAGACAGGAGCAATTGTGTCTCACGTCAACAGAATTCTAAGTTATTTAAATGCCATATTCTCTAGGTCTATGAAGTGTTTGAAGATTACCTGTCCATCTGACCTATATATCTGTAAATCTGGATAACCTAACTAACATAACTATAGAGATAACAAGCATAGGTGACTATAAATCTTTAAGTCTTATTTACCTAAATAACCTAAGAACTAAGGCTTCATGTAAAGTTGGAAATGCTTCCTAATAACTTTTGAAAATCATTAAGAGTCTTCAATCGATCTCTCCTTAGTTGTACCTTTTGGGGTCTAATATTTTGTAGCTCTATCTTATACCCTAAGTAATTAATAGAATCTCCTTTTTGTATTTTTTCAGGAGCAATTTGTAGTCTCTAGCGAGGCAAAACTTTTTTTACTTCTTCCAACATGCTTTCTAATGTATCTAACTTTGGATCAGCTAAATAGGATATCATCCATACAGTAATAAATTATGGATTGTGGAAACTTTACACGAATTATCTCCAATGGTTTCTGCACAAAGTATTGGCACAAAGTAGAGCTATTTAACATTCCCTGTGGGAGGACCTTCCATTGATATCTCTTGACTGGCTGAGAATTATAATTAGGTACTGTGAAGGCAAATTTTTCTCTATCATTTTCTTGTAAGGTTATGGTAAAGAAACAGTCTTTTAAGTCAATAACTATTATAGGCCATTCTTTGGGTAGCAGAGAGGGCAAGGGCATCCCAGTCTGTAGGGAGCCCATTGGCTGAATTACTTTATTAATAGCTCTCAGATCTGTCAGCATTCTCCAATTACCAGACTTTTTCTTAATAACAAATATAGGAGAATTCCAAGGGCTGGTAGATTCCTCAATGTGTTGAGCATTTAACTGCTCTTGAACCAGCTGTTCTAAAGCTTGTAGCTTCTTTTTTGTCAAAGGCCATTGTCCAACCCAGACAGGTTTATTAGTTAGCCATTTTAAAGGTAAGGTAGTTGGTACTTCTGAGAGTTCAACAACAGTCATGCTCTGTTTGTGAACAGCATGAATGGTTGGTGACTGATTTTTATAGCATGTCATGATATTATTCTTAGAAAAATGCATTGGTCTGTATTTCTTTTCTGAAAGTGTAGGAATTTTAATCTGGGTATTCCACTGTTGTAACAGATCTCGGCCCCAAAGATTTACTGCTACATTTGCTACATATTGCTTCAGCCTTCCTCTCTGTCCTTCTGGCCCTATGCATTCAACCCATCTAGAACTCTGTTTTATCTGAGATAGGGTGCCAATCCCTAAAAGTTGGACATCTCCCTCTTGAAGAGGCCAATTCGGATGCCATGATTTTGGTGTAATTATAGTCACATCTGCACCTGTGTCTACCAGGCCCTCCAGAACCAGGCCATTAATTCGAATTCAAAGCTTTGGTCTTTGTTCATTTATGGAAGTCTGCCAAAATATTTGTTTTATAGTGTTCTTTGTAAACTGTGATCCATCTATCAAAGCTGTTTTATCATCCATTGCAGTATCAGTTTTTACTTTAGGCATTGGTTTATTCAGTTGTCCTAGAGAGGAATTTCTTCCACAGTGGCTGGGAATGTTTATACCACGTTTGATTTGGGGGCCTTCAAGAGATGCCCTGAGATATTTCCCACCAGCAAAGGGTTGCCTTGTATATCTATTTTGATCTGCACTCACTGGTCCAATGTTGGCCTTTGCCACATCTTCTACATAATCCAGGAAGTGGTTGGGGTCTCCTCTTTAGGCTATTCCTAGAAGGAATATTACTTCTAGGAGTACCCCACGTACAGTTTTTACTTATATTACCTGGTGTACCACATTTAAAACATTTGGTACTACAGGGCCTTCTTTCACCTCTGGGATTTGTCTCTCCTATCCAAGCCTCATTACTGTAGTTAAGAGACTCAACACCATTAGTATATTGAATCCATTCTTCTAAAGGAGCTGATCTGACCTTTAATGGTGTAAGTATTTTTCTGTGTTCTGCATTAGCATTGTCGAATGCCAAGGACTCAATTAATACTTTTCTTAATTCTTTATCTGACACAGCTCTTGTTATAGCTGTGTTCAGTCTTTGTAAAAAATCAGTGAAGGGTTCGTGTGGTCCCTGAAATACCTTTGTGTATACCTCAGTTGGTTTTCCAAGTTCTGGAATTTTTTCCCAAGCATTTAGAGCTGCTGTACGGCATAGGGATATTGTATGCTCATCATAAGTGACTTGTACATTCCTGTCAGCAAAACATCCCTCACCAAGTATTTGATCTTGGGAGATCATAAAACCTCTGATTTTACCTTGTTGTTCTAAATTTTTTGCCTCTTCTCTCAACCAGCTTTTCCACTGTAACTGCTGGCTATATTCTAGAAAAGCTGAAATTAACTGATGCCAGTCATCTGGAATGATTCTATGTGAGATAGACCACGAATTTAACATCTGTTTTACGTATGTGGAGTGTATCCCATACACAACTACTGCTTCCTTTATATTTTTTAAAGTCCCTTGTTGAAATTGGTTATAATGTATATGTCATATATGGCTCAGGGTGTGTGTCATCTGCTGGCTTCTCATGGGTGATAACAGGATAAGCCATTGTATGAGAGCCATTTGGAGATGTTACAACCTGTATGGTCATGCCCTTCTGCTTATTAGGTTCCTTGTCATGTTTATTGAGAGTTTCCTCCAGGGCTTGTAGATGAGCACCTAGGGTCTGTTCTAGGGAGTAAACCTCCTCTCTTGCAAGGGATTCCAGATTTCTCATGGAATCATGGAAGTCTTTGTGTTCTTCTGAAACACACGATTCCATGGACCTTATCTTATCAATTAATGATAATCTTTCTTATATATTTATATACTGTCTGAGTAGCCACAACTTCACTCTGGAGAGTTAGTGTTCTATCCATTAAATATTCATATTTGTTATCAATAAAATCAATTTTGGGTACAAGCCTGTTTTGTAAATCCTGATTAGCAGATTCTAGAGAAAGAATCTTTTTCTGTAAGCCTTCATTGCTATCTTTGAAAGCCTGTATCAGTCCCAATAATGACTCATCTTTGTTCTTGTTATTAAACCAGTGTTTAAACACTGTGAATTATTACGATAAATGCCAAAATGGTACAGGCCAGATATGCCTTAGGAAGGTCGTATATTTCCAGGAAGATGTCATTCATCATACAGGCGAAAAAGTTTTTAAATTCTTGTGAGGTAATGTTGTCGGCCATATTACAAGAATTACTCAAAATTTGATAGTCAATTTTAAGATATAAAATTATCAAGTACTTTTACTTGAAATAAGACACTGCTTTGCCTATATTACCTTTCCGTGGTTCTGGAGGTGTAGTAGGACTTTTCAGCCAGAAGGTGGCATTGGTACAGCTCTGAAGCAGGGCCTGCTGGTGACCTTGGCTGACCGCAGCTAAAGGCAGGAATCCAGATGGCGGAGAGTTGGAGCTGGTTTTTTACTGGTCTGGGGGCTAAGCTAGGGAACTGAGACCCAACTGCTCCCTTTTTCAGGAACGGAACCGTGTAGGCATTCCCTGGTTATATGGAACTTTGCAGGCGGGTTTAAGTACCTGCCAGCCGGGGAGGAGGCTGAGGGTGGGAGCCACCTAGGCCTTTGGAATTTGCCCCACGTGAGCACCAGATATTGGTGAAATTATTAAGGCCACTCCACGTAGTTAAAAGGAGATTTATTTAATGGCATAACTTACAAATTAAGGGATAGGTAGGTTGCGGGGTCTGGGGAAGGTGTATCACAGTCCAGCAGTGTTCTCTGGAGCTCTGCTCGGTCCACTTCCACCATTCAGGGTCCTGGAACAGAGAGAGTGCTGGCCCATCCAGATCTCGGGTCTCCAGGCACCTCCCTTGGCCCTGCCTTGTAGGTGTGACAGTTGCCGAAGTCTCAATGGGGGTTGGAACTTCCAGATCAAAGCTGGAATGGCTACCCACTACAATCTGATCTTGATTTAACTTAGATATGGGGTTCATATCCAGAAAATCATCCATTTCTTTCAGATTTTCCAATTTTGTGGAGTTCAGGTATTTTAAGTATGACCTGATGATTCTCTGGATTTCCTCATCGTCAGTTGTTATGTCCCCCTTTTCATTTCTGATTTTGTTGATTTGGATGCTCTCTCTCTCTGCTTTTTGGTTAGTTTGGATGAGGGCTTATCTTTCTTGTTGATTTTCTCAAAGAACCAACTCTAGGTTTCATTGATTCTTTGTATTGTTCTCTTTGTTTCTATTTTATTGATTTCAGCCCTCAAATTGATTATTTCCTGGCATCTGTTTTTCTGTTTCTCCTGGGTGAGTTTGCTTCTTCTTGTTCTGGAGCTTTCAGTTGTGCTGTTAAGTCACTAGTGTGAGATTTCACCAACTTCTTTATGTGGGCATTTAGAGCTATGAATTTTCCTCTTAGCTGCTTTCATGGTTTGGGTATGTTGTACATTCGTTTTCATTGAATTCTAGGAAATCTTTAATTTCTTTCTTTATTTCTTCCTTGACTCATTGGTGATTCATTTGGGCATTATTCAGTTTCCATGAGATTGTAGGCTTTCTGTAATTTTTGTTATTGTTCAAGTCTAACTTTAAGCCATGGTGGTCTGATATGACACAGGAGGTTATTTCATTTTTTTTTTTTATCTGTTGAGATTTACTTTATGACCAAGCATGTGGTCGATTTTGGAGAAGGTTCCATGGGGTGCTGAAAAGAAGGTATATTCTTTTGTGTTAGGGTGGAATATTCTGTAGATATCTATTAAGTCTATTTGAGTCATAATGTTTGTTAGTTCCTTTATTTCTCTGTTAAGTTTCTGTCTGGCAGACCTGTCTATTGGTGAAAGTGGGGTGTTGAAGTCTCCCATTACTAATGTATGGGGTTCAATGTGAGATCTGAGCTTTAGTAATGTTTCCTTTATGAATATGGGTACCCTTGTATTTGGTGCATAAATATTCAGAATTTGACTTCATCCTGTCAGATTTTCCCTGTGATAAATATGTAGTGTCCTTCCTGATCTCTTTCAATTGACTTTAGTTTGAAGTCTATTTTATTAGATATTAGGATAGCTACACCAACTTGCTTCTTAAATCCATTCGATTGGAATGTCTTTTCCCAGACTTTTATTCTGAGGTGGTGTCTGTCTTTGAAATTGAGGTGTGTTTCTTGTATGCAGCAAATGGATGGATCTTGTTTTCATGTCCATTCTGTTAGCCTGTGTCTTTTTATAGGTGAATTGAGACCATTGATATTGATGGATATTAATGACCAGTTATTGTTAATTCCTGTTATTTTTTGGTGGTAGTGTTGTATGTTTCCTTTCTTTGGTATTAGTTGGTATGGGACTATCTATTGCCTGTGTTTTCATGGGTGTATCTAACTTCCTTAGGTTGGATTTTTCCTTCAAGTGCTTTCTGTAGGGCTGGATTTGTGGAGAGATATTGTTTAAATATCATTTTATCATGGAATATTTTGTTTACTCCATCTATGTTGATTGAGAGTTTTGCTTGGTATAATAGTCTGGGTTGGCATCCATGGTCTCTTAGTATCTGAATAACATCTGACCAGGACCTTCTAGCTTTTAGAGTCTCCACTGAGAAGTCAGGTGTTATTTTTATGGGTCTGCCTTTATATGTTACTTGGCCTTTTTCCTTTGCAGCTCTTAATATTTTTTCTTTATTCTGTATGTTTAGTGGTTTGATTATTATGTGGCAAGGGGACTTATTTTGGATCCAGTCTATTTGGTGTTCGGTAACCTTGTATTTTTATAGGCATTTCCTTCTTTAGGTTAGGAAAGTTTTCTTCTATGATTTTGTTGAATATATTTTCTGTGTCTTTGAGTTGGTATTCTTCTCCTTTTCTATCCCTATTATTCTTAGGTTTGGTCTTTTCATGGTGTCCCAAATTTCCTGAACATTTTGGGTCATGACTTTGTTGGCTTTAGTGTTTTCTTTGACTGATGAATCTATTTCCTCTACCATATCTTCAATGCCAGAGATCCACTCTTCCATCTCTTGCATTCTGTTGGTTATACTTACACCTGTAGTTCCTGTTCATTTACTCAGATTTTCCACTTCCAGCATTACCTCAGTTTGTGTCTTCTTTATTGTCTCCATTTCAGTTTTGAAATCTTGAACTGTTTCCCTCACTTGTTTAATTGCTTTCTCTTGGCTTTCAAGGGATTTACTGATTTTTTCCCATTTTTTGTTTGACTTTTCCTCGATTTCTTTAAGGGAATTTTTCATTTCCTCTTTTAAGATCTCTAATATCTTCTTAAAGTCATTTTTATGGTAGATATCTTCTGTTTCTTCTTTGTTGGGATGTTCAGGTCTTGTTGATGTAGGTTCTGATGGAGCCATATTGGTTTTTATGTTGTTGGCTGTATTTTTGCACTAGCATCTACCCATCTCTTTCTCCACCTGGTGCAAGTGGTGTATGTGTCTGAGGGAGCCTCTCTTGGTCTGATTGATACTCTTGATCCAGTGGGAGCTCTTGGTCTAGTTGATGCTGATGGACTTCTTGTCTTAGGGAGCAGCTCTTAGTCCAACTGGGCTAGTGGGCTCTATCTCCGGGAGTAGCTGCAGTCATACCATGTGGTAGATGGTGGCAGTCTGACCTGTCTGCAGGACGTCTGCCAGCCAACTGGCTTCTTAGTCCAGTTGGGAGCTGTTAGGTTCTGTCTCAGGGAACAGTTGTAGTCTCAGAGGGTGGGTGGGATTTGGGAGAGGTGGGGTTTGGGTTACAGGGTCTGATGAGGGATGGTGGTGGTCTGTCCTGTGTGCAGGCGATCTGCCTGCCAACTGACCTGAAGCTGGAACTGGGTGGGGGTGTAGGGACACAGGGTTGTGCCCCTGGGCCCAAAACCTAGGGGCTGGGGTATTTGGGTAAGAGGATAAAGACTCATCTCTTAGTCCAGTCGGGGGCTGGCAGGCTCTCTTAATCCAGTCGGGAGCTGGCAGGCTCTGTCTCAGAACTGTATATTTTCTATATATCAAAATTATACAGCTAAATGAAAAGTCATCTTCCTGATCATCCATGGATATATGTATGCCCATAAAACTGAGATGCAATCATAAGATTACATATACACATTACATGAAGATGTGTGGTAATAGGGAGATATCATAGCTGTACTTGCATAAGAAACCTACAAGAAACAACCAATTGATTCAAAAGGCTATAATTCCAAAATGCAATGCATTTTGGTCTAATCCTCCATGAGAATCCTTGATTCTTGTGGGTTGACCTTGTAAATGACAGCTGAATTCTCACTGCATAATCCTTTGGCCCACAATAGCTCATGATAATGACTTCTGCAGATAATCATGTGTGGATTTTTCTTTCAGTTTGTTTATATGGTGGATTACATTGACAGATTTTCACATGTGTCTCTGGGATGAAGCCTATTTGATCATGGTGGATGATCTTTTTGATCTTGCCTGGCCTTTTTCTCTTGCTGATTTTAATATTCTTTCTTTATTCTGTGTGTTTGGTGTTTTGATTATTATGTGGCAAGGGGCCTTTCTTTTCTGGTCCAATTTATTTAGTGTTCTGTAAGCTTCTTGTACCTGTTTGGCCTGACCTTCTTTAGATTGGTAAATTTTTCTATGATTTTGCTAAAAAATATTTTCTGGGCCTTTGAGCTGGGAATCTTTTTCTTCTATTCCTTTTATTCTTAGGTTTGTTCTTTTCATAGTGTCCCAGATTTCCTGAATGTTTTGGGTCAGGGATTTTTTAGATTTAACATTTTTCTTTGACTGATATAGCTATTTCTTCTATCATGTCTTCCACACCTGAGATTCTCTCTTCCATTTCTTGTGTTCTGTTGGTAATATTTTCATCTGTAGTTCCTGTTCACTTACCTAGATTTTCCATTTCAGAATTCTCTCAGTTTGTGATTTCTTTATTGTGTCTATTTCCATTTCAGGTCTTGAATAGTTTTATTAATTTCTTTCAACTGTTTGTTTTTTCTTGGATTTCTTGACAAAGGGATTTATTCATTTCCTCTGAGTTTTTTCTTTTTCTTTTTCTTTTTTTACTGTCTTTTCCTCAATTTCTTTAAGGGATTTATTTATTTCCTTTTTAAGGACCTCTATCATCTTGCCAAAGATCTTTTTCTTGGGCTTCAGCTGTGTTGGAATACCCAAGGCTTCATGTAGTGAGATGGCTGGGCTCTGGTGGTGACATATTGCCCTGGCTGTTGTTGTTTGTGGTCTTACACTGACATTCAGGCATCTGTATTTGGAATGATTATGGGCCTAGGTGCCAATTTCTAGGTTTGTCTTTGTTGCATGGGTATTTTCTTCCTTGGTTTCTATTTCCTCTCTGGTCTTCTGCCTGGAATGGCCTGTAGTTGAGTAGAGGATCTCTACCTGAGTTGAGTTGGGTGGCCTCTGGTCCAGCAGGGGATTGGCACCAGAGTTGGGGGCTGGTAATGTGCATGGCCTCTGATCTGGCTGGGAATCCTCTGGGGTTCAGGATGCTGGTCTGGCTTCTGGTGGGGTAGGAGGCTTCCACTAGAGGTGTAGGCAAGGATATGGTGACAAGGTGAGGAGAGATGGTTGTAGTTATGCTGGGCAAGCATGGGCAGGGTAAGGGTCAATCTTACCTTGAGTTCAGGATGCTGGCCTGGCCTCTGGTAGGGCAGGAGGCCTCCACCAGAGGTATAAGCTGGGATATAGTGAACTGATTTTACTTTTTAATCATTGAGAAAGAGCAGAAAGGAGCACAAATGTGCCAAAATCAGTGGTAAGAAATAGGATCCTTTCTGTGTATGCTCAGAAGTGATACATCTTAGCCACATGGAAGCTATGACTATATTAGCTTTTGGAAAAACCGCCACACTAAATTCTACTTCTACCACACTGAACTTGGTTGCCCTTCCCCACACCCTCATCAGCACTGTCATTTAATTTCTCTGTGAAAGCCATTCTGAATGGGATGAAAGAAATTTTCAATTGTTTTTTAACCACTTTATTTCTTCTTCTAAGGTTCCATCTTTTAGTTTCTGCCCCTATTTCTGACTGTTCTGAGTCCTTTCCTATTATGTCTACATCTTTAAATGTGTTTCCTACTTTTTCATCTACCAGTTTCATAGTTTTAGGTCTTACATTGAGGTCTTTGAACTATTTGAAGTTGATCTTTGTACAGGGTGAAGGTTATGGATCTAGTTTTATTCTTCCACAAGTGGACACTCAACCTTTTTGGCACCATTTGTTCAAGAGGCTTGTTCTTCTCTAGCATGCAAAACTGGCATTTTGTCTTCCAAAATAAGGTAACAAATCAGATGCAGTAGTACATACCTTTAATCCCAGTACTCAGGAGGCACAGACAGGTGGATTGCTATGAGTTTGAGGCTAGCTTGGTCTACAGAGAGAGTTCCAGGACAACCATGGTGGTTACACAGAGAAACCTTGTCTCAGGTGGAGCAAGGGAAACACTTCTCCACTGTTGGCGGGAGTGCAAACTTGTACAGCCACTTTGGAAGTCAGTGTGGCAGTTTCTCAGAAAACTGGCAATTGATCTACCACAAGACCCAACTACACCACTCTTTGGAATATACCCAAAGGATTCTCAATTATACCACAAAGACACTTGCTTAATTATGTTTATAGCAGATTTATTTGTTGTGGTGGTATCTATAGTTTACCATTACATGGATGATATCTTACTAGCTGATTCAAATGGAGATACTTTAGAAAGAATGTTTGAAAAAGTTAAAAAAAAATGCCTTGTTGGGATTAAAACATTGCTCCTAGGGGAAAAAAAAACACAAAGAGGAGATTTTATTAAGTATTAAAGATATAAAATAGGTCAACAAAAAATAGATGCTAAAAGGTGCAAATCAGGAGAGAGTCATTGCTGGGAGTCATTTCCAATCTATGGCCCATTATTGGGATAAAAAATAATGAAATGAGTAAATTGTTTCAAACTGTAAAAGGTGACAAGGACTTAAATAGTCCAAGAGAAATATCAGCTGAATCTGAGAAAGAATTGGCTATGGTAGGAAAGAAATTACAGGATGTACATGTGGATCATTTGGATCCAGAGCTTGATTGCATTCTGGTTATTTTACCCTATAAGCATTCTCCTACAAATAATGATGCAGAGGGAAGATATTGTCTTATAACAGAACACAAATGGATCATATAAACAGAGTAAAAAATTAAAAATTATGTAGAAAAGGTCTGTAAGTTGATTTTAAAAGGAAAATTGAGACTTTATCAACCAGCAGGAATAAACCCAGTAAAAATTGTAGTACCTTTTACTAATGATGAAATTGACAAATTATGTGCATATAGTGAACCTTGGCAGAGAGTTTGCAGCAATTTTTCTGGGAGAGATTAACAACAAATATCCCAAAAGCAAGAAAATTCAATTTATAAAGAGAATTAATTGGATCCTTCCTCATGTTATATAGCGAATACCAATTTCTGGAGCCCCTACATTTTATACTGACACATACAAATCAGGAAAGGCAGGTTAAAAATCAGAAAATTTAAGGAAAGTGGCTCAAAGTCCTTATGACTCTGTCCAAAAGTCAGAATTACATGATATTCTGATTGTATTAATGGATTATACAGAACTTCTTAACATAGTTAAAGACTCTTAGTATGGAGAAAGAATTATTTTACACATTGAAACTGCTGAATTTATTCCAGATGATATAGAATTGATTTGTAATTTATTCAGTTACAAGAAATAATCAGGAATAGAAATCATCCCTTATATATAACACACATCGGATCCCATACAGATCTACCAGGCCCTCTAGCACAAGGTATTGATGAAATTGATCAACTATTGCTAGGATATGTGCTGGAAGCTTCAGAATTTCATACCTGTACAAATTAAGACTGACAATGTTCCAACATATGTCCCTAGTAAAATGAAACAGTTTTTTGCTTATTACAATAGAAAGCATATTACAGGTATAACACACAATCCTACAGGACCAGCAGCTATAGAAAGATCTAATCAAACTCTAAAAGATATGCTTAATAAACAGAAAGGGGTAGTAAACACCTCCTGAGATAGATTGAAAAATGCTTTATTAATTTTAAATTTTCTAAATTCTAATAAAAAAGGAATGACAGTTGTGGAAAGACATTGAATAATAGAAAAAAAGCTGCTGAATTAAATCAGCCTGTATACTTTAAAGATGTGTTGTCATCAGAATGGAAACCAGGATATGTGTTATATGGGGAAGAGGTTTTGCTTTTGTTTCCACAGGAGAAGAAAAGCTATGGATTCTATCAAAATTGATAAGGACTAGATTTGAACAAGAGAGAACTCTTATTTAGAAGAGGTGATAGTTCATCCACCAGTGTGACCATTCAATCTAAACAAACTTATATGAGTAACAAATACTTTTCATCTGACCAGATATAACTTGGCAAAAAGGAAAACTCTCCAAAGTTAGGGTTGGGACAGGGTTTTGTTTTTTGTCTTTCAAGGAGAATGAAGGCATCCAGCTAAGGAATCTGTAGACCACTGGACAAATGAGACATCTGAAGAAAAAAGACAAATCATCCATAGAAAATGCCCCAAGAAAAAGAGTAAATTGGCCATTGCTATATCACATTTCCAGTGGGATGAAATTTTGTAAATCTTCCCAAATGTTTGTTTCTGCTGTTCTCTACAGACATATATACAAATGGTCTTTTTGTAGCCCCAGTTCAATTAAAAATTAAAGCTGGCTTTGGAGTTGGAGCATGGCTCTCTCCTTCTCTAAATCCAAGCATGCTTGCTAAATAAAAATCTAAAATCTTTGTCTCATGTCAGAAGATCCACCTTATATGGAACAGAAGAAAAACTAAAATTAAGGTACTATTATTCTATTGCCACTAATCTCATAATTCTTTGGTTATATTTTGACTCTTTAAAACTTTTCTTAAGGTATAAATATTATCTCAAAATATATAAAACTAATATATATATTTCAAACTTTTTGTCATGTTACTTAGTAGTCATATAGAATACTAATTCTAGAAAAGGGCTTCATCTAGTTTCCTGTACATGATTTTGGGTTTGAGTCTCTATTACGTAACTAGGAATTAAATTTTTGTACTCTAAATGTACATAACAAATATTGTTTGGATGTATATAACAAATTATGGTCCTTTAACATCTTTGAGATCTGCTGCATATGACATTTAAAACATTTAAGTTTTCTGCAATGAACCCATGACCATGCCTAACAGTGATCTTTGAAGTCTCCAAAAGGAGGATGAGGCCCTACAACAATGATTCCACCTGGACTACAATAATGCCACTAAGCTGACAAACACTACTTAAAGATAAGCTTTGGGCTACAAACTGCTCAGCACAATTTCAAGGTGGCTGGCTGAGATGATCCAGCCTCACAGACTACTCTAGCCAGGACTAGAGACAAGCCCTGCACTTTCCCATTACACAGAGACTAGACAACAAATGATACAGCTACCTCTCCCAGGACTTGACAGTTAGCCCAAATTTTTCTTTTCAGGATTCCCTAAAGATGCCATTGCCCCCAGACAGCAGGAAATAATTTAAGAACATGATATCCACATTCTCAAGAGGTGAAGTGGGTGGTTTGACATCGTTCAATGGGTTATGAACATTTGTTATTATTTAGGGTGATTGGTTACAAGTTGTTATTGGTAATGATCAGGAAAAAAGCTGAACAAAGGAGTTTATATTCAGGGTTCTTGTTTTGAAAAGAAAAAAGGAGATATAGATATGATAGAATAAAGGGGTAGATAATTGAATCTACTTTTATAAAGCAATGTAATGTAAAAGTCAAATATTTTACATTAATATGGATCTTTGTACATTGGTACAAAGTTGAGATTATTTTTGTTAGAATATACTGTACATACATTTCTAATCTTGTTCAATGTGTTGTACGTATACAGCACATTTAACAATTTAATAAAAATTTCTAATCCTTGAAACTTATTATTACCAACTAATTAGGATATAAAGAAATGCAAGTTAGTAGTTAGTCATTGCAATCAAACTTGTAGCCATATTAGGTATGTTTTCAAGATTAACCAGGTATATTTTAGATAGACAAGTCATCTTCAAACACTTCAGAGAAGTGGGAGGAGAGAACAAGAAGTGATATGGCTTGGTGGAAAGAGGAAATAGTAAAGTGGGGTAGAGACAGGAACTCACCCTTTTCAGTCTGAGGATTCCTACAAGTAAGTAGTATTTGTAGTGGCTGGCTGTTCTGCTTGTCTGATCTTTCAGCTTTCACCTTGATTTTAGCCTGCTTGGAGTTTTTATTATTTAAGCTCAATTAGAATTTGCACTACAATTTGTAATAGCCAGAACCTGGAAACAATCTAGATGCTTCTAAACTGAGGAATGGATAAAGAAAATGTGATACATTTACACAATGGACTGTTACTCAGCTGTTAAAAACAAGGACACCAGGAAATTTGAAGGCAAATTAATGGAACTAGAAAAAACTCATTCTGAGTGAGGTAACCCAGACCCAGAAAAGTAAACATGGTATGTACTCACTCATAATTGGATATTAGCTGTAAAATAAAGAATAACTATGCCACAGTCAATAGACTTGGGGACTCTAGGTAACAAGGAGGGTCATGGGGGACACCCAGACCTCCCTGGGAAGGGGCAATAGAGGAGATTTTGTGAGTGGACTGAGAGTGGATGGAATTGGGAACATGAGGAATCTGGTTTTGGGGGTGGGACAGAAGGGGAGAGTACTAAAAGAGACTACTGGAAGGGGGTGGCATTTCAGGGTCAGGTAAAAACCTGGCACAAGAGAATCTCCCATGAATCTACAAGACCCTAGATAAGACTCCTCATAATAGCAGATACATAGCCTGAACCAGCCATCTCCTGTGACCAGGCAAGTGGAGGAAGTGGGAAACAACCCAGCCATAATCTTTGATCTACATACAGTCTGTTCTGCCTATGGGATATTCTGGGGTAAGGGTGGACTAGAGATTGAAGGAGTGGTCAACCAATAGCTGGCCTAGCCTAAAACCCATGCCATGAGAGGGAGCCCACCCCGACACTGCCTGGAGTGCCAGTACCCACAGGCCAAAAGACCCAGAGATCTAGGATAGAACCAAACATGACTGAAAAAAATGTCAATGTAATGATGCTTAATGATGTTCTGCTGTACACATAGATTGATGATTAGCCCAAATGTCATCGGAGATGCTTCATCTAGCAACTGATGGAAACAGAAGCAGACACAGCCAACCTTAGGTAGAGCTCCAAGAATCCTGCAGAAGAAGGGGGAAAAGAATTTTAGGACCCAGAGGGGTCAAGGACATCACAAGAAAACCCACAGAATTAACTAACCTGGACTTATAGGGGCTCACAGAGACTGAACAGAAACCAGGGAGCCTGCATGGGACTGACCTAGGCACTCTGCATATATGTTACCACTGTGTAGCTTGGTCCTCTTGTGGGACTCCTAACAGTGGGAACAGAGGATGTCTCTTACTCCTTTCCTGGCTTTTGGAACCCTATTCCTTGTACCAGGTAGCCTTTCCCAGCCTTAATGCATGGGGCAGTGCTCAGTCTTACTACAACTTGATATGCCATGTTTTGTTGATACTCATGGGAGACCTACTTGCACTTTTCCTAAACAGAAATGGATGAGGAGTGGATTGGGGGGAGGGAACAGAAGGGGTTGTGGGGGAGGGACTGGGAGAAGAGGAGGAAGGGGAAACTGTAGCTAAGATGTAAAATAAATAAATAAATAAATTATTTATTAAAAAAAAGAAAGTGATGCTTGGTAAGCGTGCTATCCATGGGAGAAATAACAGGACACAAGATGGGAAGTGCATAACTACTTTGCTTTGTAAATGTTGCCTGTCATTTGCACTGTCCTAGCTGCATTTCTGCTCAGAAATTATATAAGGACTTCCCCTATTTCACTCTTAAAGTCCCTGGAATTCTCTAAACTGTTTGGTAGACCTCTTATGCTTCAGAATGAGTACAACAGCATCTCATTTTTGACACAATACACTTTGGTTGCAGCATACAGAGAAATAAAACTGGAACTCACATGGAAACTTCTTCCCTACCACTGGTGCTAAAAAGTGCTATTCAGGCCACTGGGAGAGAAAAGTCATCGATGGTCTTACTAAGATGTGGACTCTTCCTGCTGCAATACTGACCACCAGGCAAGATGTGTGCACTAGTGCCATGTCATTGCTGGAGTAACAAACTGCCACCGATACGTAGCTTGTAGTAGGCTGGATGACCACACACATATGCACATGCAGGCAGCACTCATTGGACCCAGTGAATCATTTTTAAAAGAGTAGGAAGGCCGGGCGGTGGTGGCGCACGCCTTTAATCCCAGCACTCGGGAGGCAGAGCCAGGCGGTTCTCTGTGAGTTCGAGGCCAGCCTGGGCTACCAAGTGAGTCCCAGGAAAGGCGCAAAGCTACACAGAGAAACCCTGTCTCGAAAAACCAAAAAAAAAAAAAAAAAAAAAAGAGTAAGAAGACATGAAGATGAAAGAGGCATGTGCTGTGGAGGTGTAAGCTCCAGGGCAGTGGGCAGAGGGAATTGTGGGTCAATGTGATCAAGATGCATTATATATGTGTATGAAATTGGCAAATAATAAAATATTTTAAAATAATGATAACAACAACAGCCCTTCCTTCTCTTAAGTAGGTGATCAGACTTTCCCACAGCACGCACATACACACACACACACACACACACACACACACACACACACAAGACCATTCCTACAAACCATACCTTGGGCCAGGATTCTGTCTTATTCCTCACCTTTCTTTTTTTTAAAAAAAAGACCTGCCATGATGCTGTTTTCATGGATCCTTCATCAGTACTATTCTGCAATTTAAAATCATCCCTTGTCAATCTCCCTAATAAAGGCCCCTAGGGGCTCACCTGAGTTTACTTGACTTTATCTACCTTCCTCTGATTTCTCCTGCCCTGCCCACACCCCCCTTGTTCACAGCACACCTTGGTGTTGCTGCTGCCAGCACCTCCAATGGGATGCCAGGGTTGAAATGGACATTTACAAGGTCTTATCACCAAAGTCAAAACATAAAAACAGTTTAAATGAAATCATTTCCTTTTGAAGCTAGTCTAACATCTGGATATTGCATTTTAGATTGACATCAGCTCGGAGCTGATTAATTGTGGACTGGTATAAAGGAAAGAATGCTAAATCAGCAAATATTCAGGTTCCACTAGCCTTTGTGTTAACCTTATAGAGTTTTGCTATACCTCAAGGTGTCCGTGTCCTAAATTTCTGTCTGCAAAATAGAGATAATGATGGGCATACTCTAAACACTTTGTGAATGAGCTCATAGAATCCTTATAATAATCCACTATTATTATTATTATTATTATAACCCACTATAACTAATATTAAGAGTTAATACCTGAAGTCTGAGTTTTAGACCAGATAGCCCTATTGTAGACCATGTACTCCACTGAGTTAATAATACCTCCCCTCCTACTTTCAAGACTGTGGAGAAAAAACTCATGAAATAATGTCTAAGAAAACACAAAGTAGATTATAGTTTCAAGGATACAAAGTTTCAGTTTTGCAAGATGAAAAGAATTCCAGAGGTGGACGGCGATAGCAATGAAAAATAAGGTAAGTAGAAAATAAGATAAGTTGTATCACAATTAATTTTTTAATTACAAGAGAGTTACCACTTGGTTTATTATAAAGTACAATACAATCTGAACTATTAATATGATTTTTAATTATTTTGAAGTTATAATTTGTTAGGTTCTCCTAGTGGCCACAGCATATCTAAAAGAAATTCTTATACAGAGAAACCCAGTCTCAAAAAACAAAAAAAAAAGAAATTCTTAAAGGAAGCCAGTGTAAGGTGGCAGCTTCTGTCCTTTACCAGCCTCAGGGAAAAAATGGTAATACGAAATAATCCTATACACTGTGGAAATATGTTTCTCTCATTGTTAATAAGAACCTTATTGGCCAGTATCCAGGCAAGAAGTATAAATGGGACAACCAAACTAAGGACTAGGAAGAGAGAGAAAGAGTCAGGGGAGAAGCCAGTAGATGCAGAGGAAGAAGGATATATAGAAAATGTGATAACTAGCCATGAGTCATGTGGCAGAGGGTAGATAAGAAATATGGTTTAATTTAAAAATGTAAGAATTAGCTAGTAACAAGCCTGAGCTATCAGCTGAGTATTTATAATTAATAATAAGACTCTTATGTTATTTGGGAAGTGGCTAATAGGATGGGAAGATTCTGCCTAGAGAACAGAAACAAGAAGGAAAAGGCAATTCCAAGCTCATTTTCATATGACTATCTGAAGATTCCAAGTCTGCCTATATGGTGGTTTGAATGAAAATGACCCCCATGGGCTCATAGGGAGTGACACTATTAGGAGGTATGGCCTTGTTGGAGGAAGCGTGTCACTAGGGGTGGGCTTTGAGGTTTCAGATGCTCAAGCCAGGCCCAGCATCACTCTCTCTTCCTGTTTCCTGACCATCCAGATGTAGAACTCTCAGCTACTTCTCCAGCACCATGTCTGCCTACATGCCTCCATGCTTCCCACCATGATAATAATGGACTAAACCTCTGAACTATAAGCCAGCCCAATTAAATGTGTTCCTTTATAAGAGTTGCTGTGATCATGGTGTCTCTCCACAGCAGTAGAAACCCAAACTAAAACAGAAGTTAGTACCAGGAATGGAGTATTGCTGTGATAGACTGGACCATGTTTTTGTATGGAGAACTTGGGTTTGGGAAACTTTGGGTTAGGAAAGCAATGGAATGCTTTAAGCTCATCTTAATGAGCTATAAAAGTAGAAGCATGGAAGACAGTGGTGTTGAAGTTGTTTTGAGCTATGGGGGCCTAGCTCAAGAAGTTTCAGAAGAGAAACATCTTGATATGTGGCCTAGAGGCCATTCTGTGATACTTCGGCAAAGAAAGCAGCTGTTTTCTTCCCTTGTCCAAAACATTTACCTGAGGCTAAATTAAAGAGTTATGATTAACAGCTTTGGCAGAAGACATTTCAGAACAATCTAGAACTGACTCTGTTGCTTGGTTATTAGTGGCCAATATTATATAGGTCCATAATGAAATGGAGCAAGCTAAGCAAGGCAAATACAAAATGTACAGTTTAAGAGAAAAGAAGCACCAGGGAAAGTTTTTAAAAAATCTTGATGCTAAATGGGAAAAGGGAGCAGTGACCTCAGGGAAGGATGCCACCCAGATAAGCTTCCAACTTGGGAAAAGGAATTAAAGAACAGTTTAGGTTTAGGTGTAGTGGCACACGCCTTTAATCCCAACACTCAGGAGGTAGAGGCAAGTGGATCTGAATTTGTGGCCTGTGTGGTCTACAGAGCAAGGTCAAGGACAGCCAAGCTTAGGCAGCGAAGGACACTATCAAAAACAAAAAGCTGGTGAAGATGCAATGGAACAAGAGAGCCATATTCCAGGCCAGCAAGCAGCAGAACTTGGCAACTTCAGCCATAGTTCCAGCTCTATAGTCAAGAATACAAGAAAGTGGTTATACAATCTCCCTCCGGGGCTAAGGAAAGCTGCTGAGGCCAGGCATGTATCAGGGGTATCCCTGTGTGGAGGCCTAGAGAGGCCATTGTGTGAAGCTGTGAAGGTGAAGTCTCGATTGCTTTGGAGACCCCAAAATGTTGGAAATTCCAGGGTCATGGAATATCTGCCAAGGAAAGCTGTTAACAGGGAGTGGAACCAGCCAAAGAGAAAGAAGTGTGTTACAGTCAAGGAGTTGGAGATCTGAAGAGCATTTTGACATCAGACATGGAAATACAGAGTTTGGAGTTTGCCCAGCTTGTTTTCAGTCCTGTTTTGGTCTAGTATTTCCTCATTATGCTCCCTTTTGCAACAGTAATGTATATCCTGTCCACTGTAAAAAGTATATGATCTGTTTTTTTATTTTGATTTTACAGGTGAAAACTGTATTTAAGAGACTGCCATAAGTCTCAAAAGAAATTTTGAACTTTGAATTATCAAACATTGTTGACACTGATAGACTATAGGAACTGTTGAAGTTGGACTGAATGCAGTTTTGTGTTATGATGTGGCTGCAAGCCTATGGGGACCAGAGAGTGGAATGTGGTAGTTTGAATGAAAATGTCCCCCAAAGGAAGTAGCACTATTAGGAGGTGTGGCCTTGTTAGAGTAGGTGTGGCCTTGTTGGAAGAAGTATGTCACTAGGGATGGGCTTTGAGGTTTCAGATGCTCAAGCCAGGCCCAGTGTCACTTACTCTTCCTGCTTCCTGCCCATCTGGACATAGAACTCTCAGCTGTCTCTCCAGTATCATGTCTGCCTTCATGCCTCCATGCTTTCCACCATGACAATACTGTACTAAACTTCTGAACTATAAGCCAGTCCCATATATGCAGTCCCAGTTCAATTAAAAATTAAAATTGGCTTTGGAATTGGAGAATGGCTCTCTCCTTCTCTAAACCCAAGCATGCTTATTAAAAGGAAAATGCAAAATCTCCATATTGTATCAGAACAGTCATCTGATATGGGACAGAAGAAAACTAAAATTAAGGGACTGTTCTACTGCCACTAATCTCAAGTCTTTGGATCTATTTTGATGCTTTAAACTTTTCTTAAGGTATGATTTTATATCAAAATTTATAAGATATATATATACATATATATATTAAACTTTTGTTATATTAATGGTCATATAGAGTACTAACTAATTCTAGAAAAAGGGCTTCATTTAGCTGCCTATACATGTTTTTGTGTTCAAGTCTCTATCAATTTTCTGTAGGGAATCATGACCAGGCCTAACAGTGAATTTGAAGTCTCCAGAAAGATGATGGGACCCCACAATGATGATTCCACATAGACAATAATAATACTACTAAGCTGATAAACATCACCCAAAGATCAGCTTTGGACTACAAACTGCTCAGGACAATTTCAAGATGGCTAGCTGAGATCATTCAGCTTCACAGACTGTTCAATTGAGGACTTGAGATAAGCCCTGCACTTTTGCTTTATGCAGAGACTGGACAACAAATGATACAGCTACCTCTCCCACAACTTGACAATTAACCCAAAATTTTTCTTTTCAGGATCCCCTAAAGATGCTTTTGCCCACAAACAGCAGGACGTGATTATAAGAACATGATGTCCACATTCCCAAGAGGTGGGGTGGGTGGTTTTTGGTCTTTCAGTTGGTTTTGGGTTTGGGATAATTGTCATTGTTTAGGATGATTGGTTACAAGTTGTTATTGTTAATGGTCAGGAAAGAGGCTAAACAAAGGAGATTAGATTTAAGGTTCTTGTTTGAAAAAAAGAAAATGAAAAAGAAAAAAGAGGATAAGGATAAGAGGTAGATTATTGAATCTACTCTGAAAAACAGGATATATAAATGATAGAATAAAGGGTAGATTATTGAATCTACTCTGAAAAGAAAAAAGAGAGGATATAGATATGATATAGATAAAAAGGTATATTATTGAATCTACTTTTAAAAGGCAACTACTAGCTTTAAATATTTTACATTGGATTGAATTTTTGTATATTGTATACACATTATGTATATTGATACAAATTTGAGATTGATTTTGTTAGAAAATACTGTATGTATATTTCTACTCTTGTTCAAGATATTGTTCCTATACAATTCATTTAACAATGTAATACAATTTGCTAATCCTTGAAAGCTATTATTACCAACTACTAGGATATAAAGAAATGAAAGTTAGTAGATAGACATTATAATTGAACTTGTAGTCATATTAGGTATGTTTTCAAGGTCAAGCAGATATATATTTTAGATAGACAGGTCATCTTCTAATCCTACAAAGATCTATAGAATATGGCATTTAAGATGTTTGTTTGTTTTTTTTTATTGCAAAGATTTACTCAAAAACTACTATATACAACAGAATTTTAACAGGCATTGAAAACATTTAACATTCAGTGAAACAGTTTAAGAATTCAAAGCACATTTTAAGAAGTAAAAATGCAGCATTTAAAATAAAAAATTCTTAGTACTTCAAAGCAAATTATTGTTTGTTATATTCATTTCTATATCTGAAAAATCAATTTAGTAGCTGACTTAGGGATAAATTAGGCTAATTTCCACAACCATTTTTAAAAAATCTGCTTTAGGGTCCAATTTGAATTTTCTACTTTTATAATTAAGAAAAGTCCCTTAAACATGGTCGAGTACATGCAGAGGCATGTTTTCAGTTCAATGCTTTTCACCTACACTCTACCATACTTTGGTTTGACTCCCAGACCATTTTTATGGGCCTACTGCTAAAAATCATTGAAACAATATTAAAAGCATAGTAGCTACAAGAGTTTCAATAATGGATTTCTACTTTATACAACTAGCCCATGGGGGCAGGGTGGGGTTCTGCACAGCTTATACACTGACTAAATAAGATGTTTTAATAATAGATTTTTTTCTTTTTTTATGACTATGAGACATGTCTGCTCCAGGCAGCACCAATCTACTTCAGAAAAGATATGAGCATTTAAGAAACTGCATATGTAGTTAACTTTCACTGTGGCAAAAGTTAGCTACTGGGCAAGAAAGTGTCCTCGAATTGACTGTTGACAGTATGCTATCCAAAATGGACAAGCAGAATTACCGATCCTTACCAAGACAAGTGTGGTTGCAGCTTTGGCAACAGATGTCTCTGAGGCCAGGACAATATGACACTATTGCTGAAATGGTTTTGCAATCCAGAAAAGATATAGTGCCCCTTTCTTCGAAGGTAGCTGAACAGGCAGTGGGTTAATGGCTTTTGGTGTGCAGTAGAACAGTAGCTGGAACAGTTATTCTTGAAGGAGTAACTAGGCTAATAGAGTCTAACCTCTCAATGGTAGACTGACATTTAATAAAGGGGATCAAGCCACCCACAAGCTGAGAAGAATGGGAAGCTGAATTCCAAAAACACCAGCAATTTCCAGAATTTAAAATCCTGAATCATGATAGGACACTGGCAGAATTCAAGTTTATCAAGTACATGGAATACTCACACTGAATATGAGGTTAAGCTGTAGGCCTTGCCTACATTCTGCTTCACAAATGAGTCTGTCAGATATACTAAGAATGGAGGCTAAAGATAATGCCCCAACACTGTACAGAAACATTGGGTGACTGTCCAGGAAGCTGGCTGTTTCTGTCATAACTCACATTTTTTGGAAGTCGCTTATTTGTAATAACTGTTTTACTAGGTAGTATTATTTCCTTCTTGGGTCTCTGAGGGAGTTGAAGATTAGATAGTTGTAATTACAGTTTTCCTTGTTAAGAAATTCAGAAAGGGGCCGGGCGGTGGTGGCGCACGCTTTTAATCCCAGCACTTGGGAGGCAGAGCCAGGCGGATCTCTGTGAGTTCAAGGCCAGCCTGGACTGCCAAGTGAGTTCCAGGAAAGGTGCAAAGCTACACAGAGAAACCCTGTCTCAAAAAACCAAAAAAAAAAAAAAAAAAAAAACAAAGAAATTCAGAAAGGAAACTCACTAAGAGGTGTTAAGTGTATAAGTTTGAAAGACATCAAAAGATAGTTTTCTCTTGGTAATATAAGTTAGAATAGAAAGTGAATCAGGTACATTTTGAGCTCACCAAAATAGGATAGATAATGGAATATTTTTGCTGAATTTGTCAAATACAAATGGACTAGACATTGTTGATTTACTGATTGCTTGTATATATTGTATAGTTATTGCACTTATTGTATATAATTTTTCTTATATTAGTTATAACTTTAAAAAAATTTATTTTTTATTAGACAAAAAAGGGGAAATGTGGTGATATTTTATTTGTGCTGAAATGTGGTGATATCTTATTTGTGCTATAATAAATAAAGCTTGCCCGGAGATGAGAGGAAAAAGCCAGCCACAATACAGAAGTCATGAAATGTTAGCATACACCTTTAATCCTATCACTTGGCAGGCAGGATCTTTGTGTGTTTAAGGCCACACTGGAAACAGAGACAGGTGTGGTGGCACACGCCTTAAAATTCCACTAGTTAACTAGGGAGGTCTGTAGGTCTATACAGACAGACAGAAAGTGATAGAGCTGGGCATGAAGAGTAAGTAATGTAGCTGAACAGAGAGAGCAAATCAGATGGCAGAACAGCAAGGCATATAGATGTGGGTAGACAGGAAGTAACTCAAATTTGGAAACTGCAGAGTTGATGAGGTAAGGTTGGCTGGTGGCTTTCCCTATTTCCCTGATCTCTCTAAGGCTTTCACACCTATATCTGGCTCTGTGTTTTTTATTTAATAAGACCATTTAGAAATTCATCTACATGCTTTTCTTTATAAGAGTTTCTGTGGTCATGGTGCATCTTCACAGCAATAGAAACTCTAATTAATACAGCCCACAACACTTACTGGCCACCTGTTGCATTGCCCAACAAGTCTCTTCCAAAGGGAAAAATCAACACTGAACCTTAAAAGACAGCATCAGTGCATCAACCCAGTTGTTAATTTACTCATTTGGTACATTCTTTTTAGGCTTAATGTGAGAACCCAGCAGAAGGCTTATTTCCTACCCCAGCCTCTACTACAACAGACACTTTTATCTTATACTCATGCCATGGTCCCTGTAATGTCTCTCCTCTCTTCTAAATACAAATTTTAATAAAAAGTCCATATATATAATTTTAATAAAGAAAAAATTTAAAAAGTGAGCATTAGTTGTTATCTCAGTAACTCTAAGAAGCTCTCTAATCCTCTCCTGGAAAAACATGAAGTTTATTTTTGTTTTGTGATGAATGAATTTAAGTTCTATAATTCTCTTTAAGTTTTCACCCTGGCACTCTAGTTATATTCCCCTTTCAAATACCATTGTGAGAGCTATTCTAAAACAGCCTACAATTGTTTAATGTTAACTATTTCATGCCTAATGGAACTAAACTGTGCCATTCACAGAACTACAACATCAAAGTTACCAAACTATAGGATGCTTGGGCTGTGACAACCATTTCTGAACCTCCAGATAAACAGTGATTTTAACTTTGACTTCTCCAAAAGAAAGAAGATGACTTTGGGTGCTTTTCCTGTCCTGAGTCCCCAGTGTTCCACAGCTGGAAGAAAGACAAAAAAGTCCTTAAAGAAGAAAACAAAATTTAAGTGTGTAAAGTGATTGGTAGCATAAAGAACCACAAATTAGGACCTAGTAACCATAATGTATTGAAATAATTATTTAAAGGGGAATGAATATGGTCAGCAGTCAGCACTACCTTCTATTTGTTTAACCAACAAGCTGTGCTGTGAGTAAACAAGGAAGTACTTCGGTAGACAAAAATATCACTAGATCCCAACAACACTGCTCTTTTTTGGGCTTGCAACAGAAAGCACCAAAGGGTTAAAAATAATAAAATAATAATAATATGTAATAATAATAATAAAATATGCAGAGCAATAAAATTCAACATAAGCATGATTGTAGTAACTCATTCTTTGAGCTCACTTCATAGTGGTACCTTGTTTTGAAAAATTCATTCAACTATTACAACTGTCTATATTTTCTATGTGTCACAGCTCTGGAAGATTGCTGATTCATCGTGAAATGAATGAAATAAATCAGTATCAAGGCATGGTCTGGAAATAATGGGTAAAATAGTTTATCTTTCCATCCATGTTCAAGATTTCTGTCCCTTTGGCCCCAGAAACTTTAAGAGTGAACTATAGTGCATTATCACTGAGTGGCAAAGTCAATGTGTTAACAAGTCTCTGACCTCTCTCCCCCGATAAACTCTACAAGGCTGTGCACTCTTTGCTACTATTACAAACCACACAAAGCTACTGGTTTAAAACAGCAGAAATTTTTGTTCCCTTTTGATTTTCAAGGCTACAAGTTCAAACTCAAGGTTATCAAAATTAGGTTTGATTTTTAGAGAGAGAATCCATCTCATGCTTCTCTTCTTTTCTTCCCCTTTTATTAAACATAGAACCTTTTCTCATACAATATAACCTGAATAGTTTCCTCTCCCTCTACTCCTTCCAGTTCCTCCCCACCTCCATCCCCATCCAATCCACTCCCTTTCTGTCTCTCATTGGAAAAAAACAGGCTTCTAAGAGGTAACAACCAAATTTAACAAAATAAAATATAATAAGATAAAACAAAAAATCACAGCAAAGTTGGACAAGACAAGACAAGAGAAAAGTAAAAGGGCCACAAGAGAAGGCTCAAAAATCAGAGACCCACTTGTTTATACATCCAGGAGTCCCATACAAGTACTAAACTGAAAGCTATAGTATACATGCAGAGGACCTGGTGCAGACCTACGTAGGCCTTGTGAATGCTGTGTCAGTCTCTGTGAGCTCATATGAGCTTTCCTCAGTTGATTCAGAGGGCCTAGTTCCCCTGGTGTCCTCCATCCTCCACTACTCCTTTTGCTTCCTCTCCTGAGGATTCCCTGAAGGAGAGTATTTGATAAAGACATCTCTCTCTCTCTCTCTCTCTCTCTCTCTCTCTCTCTCTCTCTCTCTCTCTCTCTCTCTCTCTCTCTCTCTCCATAATGTCTCAATATGAGTCTGTGTATTTGTTCCCATCTGCTGCAAGAGGAAGCTTCTCTGATGATGACTAAATAAGGCACTGAACTATGAATATGGCAGAATATCTTTAGGAGTCAGTTTATTGTTACTTTCCACTGCTCTAGGTTTCCATAGTGCCCCTCAAATGCCTTTCAGTTCTAGCTGTCTCACCTCATTTTCTCTCTCATTCCCAACTCCCCTACCCCTTTTCATATGATCCTCCTGTTGTCATTGTCCCCCCCTACTACATTCTACTCATAAAATCAATTCTATTTCCCCATCTCAAGGAGATCGAAGTATTTCCCCTAGGCCCTTCCTCTTTGCCCATCCTCTCTGGGTATACGAATTGTAGCTTGACTATCATTTATTTAATGGCTAATATCCAGACAAAATTGAATACATAACCAGATTTATCTTTCTGGGTCTGGGTTATCTCATTTGGGATGATTTTTTTTTCTAGTTCCACGCATTTGTCTGAAAATTTCATGACATCATTTTTTTAACAGCTGAGTAACACTCGATTGTGTAAATGTACCGCATTTTTTATACATTCTTCTGTTGAGGGACATCTAGATTGTTTCCAATTTCTGACAATTATGAATAGAGCAACAATAAACATGATTGAGCAAATGTCTCTGTGATAGGATGAAGCATCCTTTGAGTATATGATGTATCCTTGGGTACATGGTATGAGATTGCTATTAAGTTGCTAGTAGGAGATCACTCCAGTCCTTTTATGAAGGCACTTAGTGTTATGAACTTGCCTCTTAGCTCCACTTTTATTATGTCTTATAAGTTTGGGCATGCTGTGTATTCATTTTCATTGAATTCTAGGAAGTCTTTAATTTCTTTCTTTATTTCTGCCTTGATCCATTTTTCATTCAGTAGACAGTTATTCAGTTTCCATGAATTTCTAAGCTTTTCTATTGTTTCTGTTGTCATTGATATCCAGATTTAATCCATGGTGGTCAGACAGGATGTAGGATGTTGTTTCCATTTTCTTGTATCTATTAAGACTTACTTTGTATCTGACTATGTGGTCAGTTTTGGAGCAAGTTTCATAAGGTACAGTGAAGAAGGTATATTCTTTTGTGTTTGGGTGAAATGTTCTGTAAATATGTTATGTCCATTTTGTTATAATGTCTGTTAGCTCTATCATTTCTCTGTTTAGTTTTTGTCTAGATGACCTGTCTATTGGTGAGGATGGGGTACTGAAGTCTCCCACTATCAGAGTATGAGTATAAATGTGACTTAAGTTGTAGTGGTATTTCATTTACAAAGGTGGATGCCCTTGTGTTTGGAGCACAGACATTATGAAATGTCATCTTGGTAGATTTTTCCCTTGATGAGTATGTAGTGTCCTTCCCCATCTCTTCTGATTAGTTTTGGTTTTTTGGGGGGTTTTTTTTTTTTGTTGTTGTTGTTGTTTTGGTTTTTTTGGTTTTTTGAGACAGGGTTTCTCTGTGTAGCTTTGCGCCTTTCCTGGAACTTGCTTTGGAGACCAGGCTGGCCTCGAACTCACAGAGATCCGCCTGCCTCTGCCTCCCGAGTGCTGGGATTAAAGGCATGCCCCACCACCGCCCGGCCTAGTTTTGGTTTTATATCTATTTTGTTAGATGTTAAAATGGCTCTGCCAGCTTGTTTCTTAGGTCCATTTTCTTGGGATATCTTTTTCCAACCTTTTGCCCTGAAGTATTGTCTATCTTTGATGTTGATTGTGTTTTCTGGATGCAGCAGAAAGCTGGATCTTGTTTTCTCACCCATTCTGTTAATATGCATCTTTTCATTGCAGAAATGAAGGTATTGATATTGAGAGACATCAGTGACCAGTGATTGTTGATTGGTGGTGGTGGTGATGGTGTGTGTGTGTGTGTGTGTGTGTGTGTGTGTGTGTGTGTGTGTCCCTTCTTTTGATTTACCTGTCTGGAATTAGTTAATCCCTGGTCTTTCATGATTGTAGTTAACCTCCTTAGATTGGAGTTTTCCTTCTAGCACCTTCTGTAGGGCTGGATTTATAGATAGATATTAAATTTTGCTTTATTATGGGATATCTTATTTTCTCCATCTATTGTGAAGAAAAACTTTGCTGGGTATAGATCTGTAATCCCTAAGATGTGTAGATCATCTGCCCAGGATCTTTTGGCCTTTAGAGTCTCTGTTGAGAAGTTGGGTGTAGGTCTGCCTTTATATGTTACTTGTTTTTTTTTTCTCATAGCTTTTAAGATTCTTTCTTTGTACATTTACTGTTTTGATTATTATGTGTTGAGGAGACTTGCTTTTGCTGGTCCAGTTTATTTGGTGTTCTGTAAGCTTCCTGCACCTTTATAGGTATCTCCATCTTTAGGCTAGAAAAATTTCCTTCTATGACTTTGTTGTAAATATTTTCTGAGCCTTTGAACTGGGTTTTTTCTCCTTCCTCTATTCCCATTATCCTTAGATTTGGTCTTTTCCTGTATTCCAGAATTCCCAGATTTTTTTTTGTCAAGAGATTTTTAGATCTAATATTTTCTTTGGCTGACATATCCTTTTTTTCTATCATATCTTTGATGCCTAAGATTATGAAAAAGCTTCCATCTCTTGTATTCTGTTGGTGAAGTTTGCCTCTGTAGTTCCTATTCAAATTCTCAAATTTTTCATTTCCAGAATTCCCTCAGTTTGGGTTTTCTTCATCAATTCTACTTCCATTTTCAAGATTTGACAGTTTTAATCATTTCCTTATACTGTTTTTGTTTTCCTGGATTTCTTTAACATATTTAATCATTTTTTTCTTTAAGGGCCCTCATCATTTTCATAAGGCTGTTTTATGTTTCGTTTTCTTGGGCTTCAGCCGTGATGGAGTATTCAGTGCCTGCTGTAGTAGTGCAGGTGGGCTCCAATGGAGACATATTGTCCTGGCTGTTACTGATCATCTTTATATGCTGATATCTAGGCATCTAGGATTGGAATTACTGATTATATGTCTAGGTGATGATATCTGGTTTTGTCCCTGTTGGATGAGTGTTTATTTTGTTCTTTGGTTTCTGCTTCCTCCTTGGATTTGATGAGTGTGGTGGCTGTGTGTTTCCCGGTAGAAAATTTTCTGTGGACTTGTTTCCCTGGCCTGCTAACCTGGCATGTTCTTAGGGAATGCCTGCTGGTCTGGAGACTGGGATAATGAAATGAGTTGAGGAAAGGAAGGTTAGGGGAGAAGATCCTTGTGATTCCTTGGGGAAGGAGTCATAAAGGAAAGGGAGATGGAAGCAAGTTTTCTGCTACAGAGCTAGAAATGAGAGTGAGGGGATTAGATCTCAGAGAAGTAGGAAAGGTGTGAATTTGCCTTCAGCCTACTTGTTCGCCTGGCAGGAAAGGCTCTTGGGTTAGCAGGGCTGCCTAATGGGGTTGGAGGTGGGGGCAAAGCAGCAAGTGGGGGAGGGAGATTAGGAAGGAAAGATCTGTGGGATCCTCAGGGAAAGCTGCTGTGGGCATTCTTCTGCAGAGCCGGAGTTGAGACTGGGGGGTTGTATCTGGGGGAAGAGAGAGAAGAGCAGATCTGCAGTTAGCTATCTGGCTTTCTGGCAGGCATGGCCTGAGGGTTAGCAGAGGGTACCTGCTGGAGTTGGGGGAAAAAGGTTGGGAGGGAATGGTCTGGGATCCACAAGAGACGTGGGCAGGGCCAGGAGGAAGGCTCCAGCTGGTATTCTGTTGCAGAGCTAGGAGCAAGCCTGTGCTTCTTCTAACTTCTACTGTCTGCTAGGAGTCCTTGGCACTCCTAATTTGAGTCTATATCATTCTCTATGGTTGCCTTGTTCTTTTCATTTTCTTCTTTTCTGCATCCTCTGTTTTGTGTGTGTTCTCCTCTTCTCTGTCACTGGATTAGGACCCCTAATCCTAGATAATCTCCTCTTAACAGCTTTGACTGTGTCTGTAAAGACTCCTTTCCCAAATAATTTCACATTTACAGGTTGCAATTCAAAATATCTTTGAAGGAGACAATATTCAATCTACTATAAAGCAAGATTAAAGTTAGTGTTTGAAAGTACTGTGTGATTTAAGAAATGGGGATCTGAATTTATGTAACTAGAATGAGTTTTTATAGGAAAAGAAAAGGGTTTTCTTTTAGTTTATTTTAGTATGAGATCACAACTCTGGTGTTTGTTTTCATTAAAAGATAAAAGGGAAAGCAAGAGCCTAATTAATTCTGATGATTCATCAAGACCATGCAGGTTAAGAGGGAGAGATTTCACCATGGAACTGTAGATGCAGAGGAAGACTTACTAAGCTTTCTAAGCACCTAGTCCTTAAAAGCCTATCTGGTACATGAGCTCTAGTCTCCAGTGTTTTCTGACTCAGCTGAGAAAAATCTTTTTTCAAATTTTCCCTAGGTGCTGAGGTACTTGAGTATCAAGTCTGACTCTAGAGGTTTATCTCTTGCTTAATCACATGTTAGAGTACTTGACACTGACCTACACCTAAGCCAGGATAACCAAATTAGGGCAGCTAAGAGACCAGCCAGTGGCATAGAACTTGTGAGAGTGGCCGACCAATGACTGGTCTAACTTGAGGCCCATTCCAGGAGAGGGAGCCCATGCCTGACACTGCCTGGATGGCCAGGTGCTGTGGGATGTTCTGTATGTTAAATGTGTTGCTCTGATTGGTTAGTACATAAAACACTGATTGGCCAGTAGCCAGGAAGGAAGTATAGGCAGGACAAGGAGAGAGGAGAATTCTGGGAAGTGGAAGACTGAAAGAGAGAAATGCTGCCAGCCACCGCCATGAGAAGATGTTAAGATACGAGTAAGCCACAAGCCTTGTGGAAACTTATAGATTAATAGAAATGGGTTAATTTAAGATATAAGAACAGTTAGCAAGAAGCCTGCAACAACCATACAATTTATAAACATTATAAGTCTCTGTATGTTTACTTGGTTGGGTTTGAACAGCTGTCGGACTGGTGAGTGAGAGAGATTTGTCCTGACTGTGGGCTAGGCAAGAAAACTCTAGCTACAGGCAGAAACCAGAGATGGATAGCCCAGAGATCTAGGGTAGAACCAAACATGACTGGTTAAAAAAAAGTCAATGAAATTATTCCTAATGATAGTCTGCTCTACTTGTGGACTGGAGCCCTAGCATAGTTATGATCAGAGAGGCTTCATCCAGCAACTGGTGGGAGCAGATGCAGAGAACACAGCCCAACATTAGGCAGAGTTCAGGGAGTCCTGAGAAAGAGGGGGAGGAAGGATTGTAGGAACCAGAGGAGTGGAGGATACCAGGAGAACACAGCCCACAGAATCAACTAAGCAGGCCTCATAGGGACTCAGAGACTGAAGGAGCAATCACAGAGCCTGCATGGGTCTGTGCTAGGTCCTCTGCATATATGTTATGGTTGCATAGATTGCTGTTCTGTGGGACTCCCAGTGGTGGGAGTGGAGAAGTCTCTGACTTTTTTGCCTACTCTTGGGACCTTTTCCTCCTACTGGGTTGCCTTATCGAGCCTTGATATGAGGGTTTGTGCCTAGTCTTATCGTAACTTGTTATGCTAGGTTCAGTTGATACTTCTGGAAGATCTGCTCTTTCTGGAGGGAAACAGAAGAAGAGTGAATCTCAGAGAGAGGGGAGGTGGAAGGGGGACTGAGAGGAGTGGAGGAAGGGGAAACTTTGGTAGGAATGTACTATATGAGAGAAAAGTAAAAAAAAAAAATTAGTAAGAGATCAGATCTCCTTCTTCAACCCTACAACCTCAAATCCACTTGAATTAGTCATGTTCCTCATTGCTGTCACAACATATCTGAACTTAATGAAGGCTTTTTCTTGGTGCTAAGTCTGAGAGCACAGTCTATGGTAGAAGCAGGATCCTGATGAGGCAGCAAGTCACATCATATCTATAGTCAGGAAGTGTAGAGAGCTGCGTGCAGCCGTGCCTCAAAGATGGCCCTGGCTGCCACCTTCCACCCTCCCGACGGTGAGTGCTCTCTGTGATAAACAACTCCTTATTTGGCTAAGGCTAGGATCTGGCTTGCTTCCGTGCACCTGGACCTATCCACAGTACCCAGGTGGCAGACTGGGGTAGGCTACCCAGAGGCTATTTAGGTTGTGGGTTGGCTCTCCCCGGGGTCAGAAGATTGTCTCAAGGTTCCTGAATAAACTGCTTGGAGAAGAGCCTGGTGTTGCATCTTCCTTGCTGGTCAAGGCGGGCGCGAAAAGTGGTGGCCTGTACGGGGAGCCTTTACCTCTCCTGTCTCCTGAAGGCTCAGAACTCTTCGCAGTCAGGGCAGTGCACTGATAAGTCCCCAGGTAAGGTGGGGATCCGCGACGAAAGTGGGGATATTGCTCTTCTCTGTAGACAAAGAGAGAGTGAAGAAAGTTCGCGGTGCGATGAACCGAAAGTAAACAGGTCGCGGATGAGCGAACCAAAAGGTAGATAAATCTTAGAACTAATTATGTGCGCCTCTTCTTTGCACCCAATTTTTTTGGCTCTTAATGAGCTGCTCAGATCGAAGAACTTAAAGGTTAAGAAAAGTACTTTAGAGAGATTCCTAGAGGAATGTGACGTCGTATCTCCCTGGTTTGCAGTTTCGGGCAGCCTCACCATCCCATCCTGGGAGAAACTTGGCAGGGACCTAGACTTCACCTTTGAGAAGGAACACTTTGCTTTCAGATAATTAAAAATACTTTCCAACAGGCACAGTGCATCCCACTTTATAATCAAACTGCGGGATGGTTCGATTTGCCTGAAAGTACCTCTGGGCCTTGCATTACCACAAATGCCACATGGCTGTCAGGATGGTGGCCTGCAAAAATGAAGAGTGATATGCCCCCCAGACAACCAAAATGGGCCCCTTAATGCTATACAATATCATAATTTCACATATGCAGCGAATTTATCTAAAGAATTGTCTAGCTATCTTTTAGGTAATTGGTCTGGAGAATTTGACAATATGATGGAGCAATTGAGGCTGGCCATTGTCACCGTGAATTCTACCTGAGTGGATGCTGGACTGGCAGAGGGACTATCCTTGTGGATCTCGATGGCCAGGAATCATCTTAAGGAATGGGCGAGCATAGGAGCTTTAGCTGGCCTTATGGTGCTGGTTTCTCTGGTTTGCCTATGGTGTATCTGCCGGCTTAGGATTTCTCAGCGTCACAATGCAGCCATGATCATTCAGGCCTTTACAGCTGTCGAGGCAGGCCAGTCCCCTCAAGCATGGTTGGCTACCATGAAGCATTAAGTTCCCTAGCATGGGATGCCAGGCTTGAGCACTGCACTTGGGGCCCATTGCATATCAGACCCCAAGGAGAGCATGCCTGATTGCATGTGGGTCGATACCTCAAGTCCCACCTCTGTGAAAAGGGTATCGGACGGGTCTGGCACTCCTCGGGTGGCTGACGCCTAAGTGAGAGTCAGTACAATGTCCCTGATTCAATCTTACAGAGATCAGGCCTCTACTCTTGCCTGTTGCAATAAACAAAAAGGGGGAACTTTAGAGAGCTGTGTGCAGCCGCGCCTCAAAGATGGCGCTGGCTTCTGCCTTCCACCCTCCTGACAGTGAGTGCTCTCTGTGATAAACAACTCCTTATTTGGCTAAGGCTAGGATCTGGCTTGCTTCCGTGCACCTGGACCTATCCACAGTACCCAGGTGGCAGACTGGGGTAGGCTACCCAGAGGCTATTTAGGTTGTGGGTTGGCTCTCCCCGGGGTCAGAAGATTGTCTCAAGGTTCCTGAATAAACTGCTTAGAGAAGAGCCTGGTGTTGCGTCTTCCTTGCTGGTCAAGGCGGGCGCGACAAGGAAGCAGAGAATGATGAATGTTCTTGTTTTCCTTCGTTCAGTCTATGATCCCAGCCTATGGAATGGTACTGCCATGTTAAGGTAGGTCTTCCCAGCTCAGTCAGCCTAATCTAGATAACCCCTCACAGGAACGCTCAGATGCTGACCTAATCTGCTAGATAATCCCTCAAAGACATCCCCAGAGGTTTGTATCCTAGGTGGTCCTAGATCCTATCAAGTTCACAATATTAACCACTTGATATGCAGATACGATTTATCATTTCAAATTCAATAGATGCATGCATGTTGTCCAGAATCCCTCCCTGGGGATCTCATGTGAAAGAAACATATGGCAGAGAGCTTGGGTGACATTGCAAGGCACATGAGGCAGGAAGATGAAGAGCCAAGACTTTGTTTCTGTTTTTGCTGGTCTCTACTGTTGGTTTCCAATGAAGAGAATGGCTTTTTGTCTGGTAAGTTAGCAGAGCCACATGCTGACAGTGAGCTTTATCTAGCTTTAAGGAATGCAGCTTTTTTCTTTTTCTGGAAGTACTTTTTGGAAGGTTAGAATCCATTTCTGTCATAGTACTTCACAAGAATCAATTGTGAATATATAAGCTGTTTTTTCTTGTTTTTTAAGAAGTTTTTAGTAATTTTAATAAACTCATTCTCAAGTGTGACACAATGCTGATTAAAGACATGAACAGCTCTCAGTTCTGAGTCTGCCCTGTGCTCACCTGAGGCATCCCATTAATCATCATTATGCCACAGTCTGTCCTATAATATCACTTCATTACCATTTCTGTTACCTATCCATCTACTCTGCTAGTTGACACAAAATAAATTCACCAAACCCTGAGGCACTGAAGCAGCTTATCCATAAAAGATTGAGAGATCCCAAGCTCTTGGAACTCAGTGACTATTAAATATAGCAAATGCTGTCTACAAGGAAGACTTATCTTCCTTTCTGCTGGCTGACTTTAACCTTACCCACTTTTCAAGGCTCATCCAAATCCCTACATCTTCTGTGAATTACTCTTTAATTATGGTTCTTAATGCCACCATCATAATCTATACCAATTACTTGATTCTGCTCATATAGTTTTATACTGCATATATGATTATTAATTCAATTATACTGTACATTTTCCTAGGACATTTCATTTTTAATGGCCCTTAACAATGATTAATAAAACTAATAATAAGTAATAACAATAACACTTACTGCTATTTGCAATTACTGGTCTGAGGAGTTTACACAAATTATCCCAACAAATTATATCCAGTCTTTGATGGAAGTGCTTTAATTGTCATACTTTATGGCACAGGGTGAAATGGGGCATGTTCACCAAGTTAGACAGTGAAGCAGTATCAGACCCAGGCAGCCTGGGCCCAGATCTCATGTTCTACACCCTTAAACAGCATTGCCCCTTCTCAGTACCTGTCAGCATACATTATTATCTGGTCAACCTAAGCCAGTTAAATGAAAACTCCTGTTTTGCAAGGCTAAAGAAAGAGAATGAGTGCATGAATAACCTCATACACTGAGGACAAGCAAAGGAGAAAGGTCCAAACCAAAAGATAAAATATGAAAATATGATTCACATGTAGATGTAACCAACCGTCTTATTAAATAAGAAACACAGAGCAGAGAAGAAAGCCGAGAGGTCAGAGCTAAGAGCCTCACCCTTCCTGCTTCAGCGATCCTCTTCAGTCAAGAGAGCTCTCCAAAAGGGACCTACTTCCTGTGTGTATGTCTTTATATAGTCTAGCTGTTCTGCCTTCTCATTGGTTGTAAATCCAAACACATGACCGCCTCGTCACTGCCTGTATGTACAGCCCTCCAGATCCTCTATGGTACTGAGATTAAAGGCGTGCACCACCGCCGCCACGCACTTGCTATGGCTCTAATAGCTCTGACCCCCAGGCAACTTTATTTATTAACATACAATTAAAATCACATTTCAGTACAAGTAAAATACCACCATATTTCCCCTTTTCTATTTTAATAAAAAGGGAAAAAAAAGAAAAAGGTTATAACTAACAAAAGAAAAACTATATACAAAAGTACAATAACTATATACAATATATACAAGTAATAAATGTCTAAACAATGTCTAGTCCATTTGTATTTGACAAATTCAGAGAAAATAATTTCATTATCTATCCTATTTTGTTAAGTCCGAAATGTATCTAATTCACTTTCTATCCTAATTAATCTTCAACTATAACTAACTAACCTTCAACTATAACTAACTAATCTTCAATTCCCTCAGAGACCCAAGAAGGAAATAATATTAGCTAACAAAAATAAAAACAGGAAGTGCATGCAAGCAACTTCCAAAAAATTTGTGAGTTGACAGAAACAGCCAGCTGCCTGGACAGTCACCTGAGGTTTCTCCGCAGTGCTGGGGCATCATCTTCAGCCTATAGGCTTAGCATATCTGACAGACTCATTTGTGAAGTAGGATATACACAAGGTCAACAGTTCAACCTCATTTTGGGTGAGAGCAGTCCATGTACCAGAAACACCTGAATTCCACTAGTGTCATGTCATGATTCAGGATTTTAAATTCTGGAAATTGTTGATGGTTTTCTAATTCAGCTGTCCATTCTTCTTGGCTGTGTATATATGGCTTCATCTCAGCATCCCTTCTTCTCCACATCCCTCTATCAAATGCCAGTCTACTATTGAGAGGCGTGAGCTTAGTTACTCTTCAAGAATAACTGTTTCAGCTGCTGTTCCATAGCACATCATAAGCCATTGGCCCACTGCCTGTTCAGCTGCCTTCGAAGAAAAGGGCACTGTACCTTTTCCGAATTGTGAAGGCCACTTTAGGGATGGTGCCATATTGTCCTGGCCTCAGAAGATGCCTTTTGATAAAGCCATAACCACGCTTGTTTAGGCAAGAATCAGTAGTCCTTTGTTTCATGTCCTGTCTGTCCATTTTGTCAGCAGTTGATTCGAGGATACTTTGTTGTCCAGTGGCTAACTTTTGCCACAATGAAAGTTAACTCCATATGCAGTTTCTTCAATGCCCATATTTTCTCTGAAGTAGATTGGTACTGCCAGGAGCCGACATGTCTCAAAAAAGAAAAATTTTCTAAGTTATTAAAACATTTTAAATGCCATATTCTGTAGTTCTCTGAAGTGTTTGAAGATGACCTGTCTAAAATATATCTGCTCAATTTTTAAAACATATCTAATATGACTACAAGTTCTATTGTAATGTCTAACTACTAACTTTCATTTCTTTATATTCTAATAGTCGGTAATAATAACATTCAAGGATCAGAAAATTGCATTGTTAAATGAACAATATAAGTATAATTAGAAATATACATATAAAATTTTCTAGCAATATCAATTTCAATATATATAATTTGTATACAATATAAAACAATCCAATCCAATGTAAAGTATTTAAAACTAGTAATTGTCTTTTTCTTCTTTTCTTTTCTTTTCTTTGTGTTTTTTAAAATCTAATCTCCTTTGCTTAGCCTTTTTCCTAACCCTTGACAACAACTTGTAACCAACCCCCCTAAACAATAAAAATTATCCCAGACCCAAAACCCATTAAAAAGACCAAAAAACCACCCGCCCCACACCACCTCTTTGGGAATGTGGGTGTCGTATTCTTAAAATTGCTTCCTGCTGGGTATGGGCGAAGTTATCTTTATCCTGAAAGAAAAATTTTAAGTTAATTGTCAAGTTCTAGGAAAAGTAACTATATCCTTCATTATCCTGTCTGTGCATAATGCCAAAGTTCAGGGTTTATCTCAAGTCCTTATTCAAGTAGTCTTTGAGACTGGATCATCTCAGCTAGTCATCTCAAAATTGCTCTGAGCACCTTGTAGTTCAAAGCTGATCTGTAGATGATGTTTGTCAGCTTAGTGATATTATTATTGTCCACGTGGAATTGTTGTTGTTGTGGGGCCCCATCTTCTTCCTGGAGACTTCAGTTGATGTTAGGCCTGGCTGTGAATTCCTGCAGAAAACTGATAAGAGACTCGAACATAAAGACATATATATGAAGCTAATTGAAGCCTTTTTTCTAGAATTAGTTAGTACTCTATATGACCATTCATATCTTAACAAAGTTTAAAATGTATATATATATATATATATATATATATATATTAATCTTGTAAATTTTGATATAAAATTTATACTTTAAGAAAAGTTTAAAGAATCAGAATAGAATCAAAGAGTTGAGATTAGTAATAGAATAGTCCCTTAATTAATTTGGCTTTTCTCCTGTCTCATAGCAGAAGATGGCTCTTTTATTCTGGCATGATACAGGGAGTTTGCATTTTCCTTTTAAAAACATGCTTGAGTTTAAAGAAGGAGAGAGCCATTCTCCAACTCCAAAGTCAGCTTTAAATTTTAATTGAACTGGGACTATTAGAAGACCAATAGTGTTAAATCTTTAGAGAAAAGCAGAAACAAACATTTAGGAAGACATAAAACGTTTTGGATAATACATACCCATACGCCGTTTCACTCTGCTTCCTGGGATAGATGATTTGTCCCTTTTCTTCAGTTGTCTCATTTGTCCAGTGTTCTTCAGATTCCTTAACCAGGTCGGCTTGGCCTCAGGCCGGACTAACCTTGAGCTACTTGCTTAAAGCCGGTGCTACAGACGACTCAGGCCTGCCCTGCCGAACAGGGCCCCTGCCTGTAAAGCCAACGCACGTGGTTGGAGCTTAAGGTAGCCAGAGCCAAGGCTTGACTAGGCTCAAGCGGGAACACGTGGCTGGATTCAAGCTCTTAGGCAGAACTTGTGGCTATGCCCTCTCTCTCTCTCTCTCTCTCTCTCTCTCTCTCTCTCTCTCTCTCTCTCTCTCTGGATTCACACCTCAGACACTAGGTGGCTGTTTTGAAATTCCCTCGGATTTGTACTGTTCTACATGGACTTGGTAAGTCACTTAACGTATCAGATATTTTAAAGGAAACTATTTAAAAGAGAAATTTTTTCCACATTAAAAAAAACTGGGTTTTATGTGTACATTGGAAGAAAATTGGGCTTTGTTTGCAATTTTAGGCAGTCTGACAATGGAACAACTATAGGAGAAGATTAATGTTGATTGAATTATGCAGTTTATTACTATGCTTATCCTCATTTTACTATTTAAAAAGATAGTCAATTTAAGTGCCAGGATGACAGCTTTAGAAAAACTTGTTAAACCTGTAAAAACTCAGACAGAAGAAACTAACAGTGAAGTTGCTTCAAGATTGGATCATAAGGTTACAGAAAGAAAGCCTGTTTTCACACAGTCACCCTTAATTTGTCCAGTAACTGTATAGCAGTTGCCTGATCAAATGACTACACAAAATATTTGGGCTCCAACTGAAATGTTAGATTTACAAAGGTTTAAGGAGGCAATAGTATCTTATGGCATGCATTCCCCATATGTAAAGCAAATGTTAAACTCTTGGTCAACATATAATAGGATTGTACCACAGGACTGGCGGGAGCTGGCACAAGCTGTTCTTGAACCCAGTGAAAGGCTTCAGTGGCTAACTTGGTTCAAGGATGAAGCTAAAAACATAGAAAAACAATGGAGGGATAAAGGAATACAAGTCTGCCAGGATCAGCTTATTGGAGAAGGTCAATATGCTTCAGCACAAACACAATGTTTATATGATGTTCAAACCCTAATTTTATGTCGAACAGCAGCCTTGAATGCATGGGACAGAGTTGAGGAACCAGGAAAAAAAAACTGAGTCATTTACAAAGGTTATACAAGGCCCAAAAGAATCTTTCACAGATTTTTTGCAAAGACAGGCTTCAGCAGTAAAGAGAACGGTCCCGGATTCAGAAGCTAGTAAGATAATAATTTAATCTTTGTCCTTTGAGAATGCGAATGCAGCATGCAAAACAATAATCAGGCCGTTAAAGGCAAGATCTGCACCTTTGGAAGATTGGATTAGAGACACAGTTAATGTTGAAGCTCATGAGCATGATGATATGTGGGTAGGAGAAGCAATTTCAAAAGGTTTGAGGAATGTTAGATGTTTTGGATGTGGAAAGCAAGGACATTTGAAAAGGGACTGTAAACAGGTCATTCCTAGAAACAATGTTTCTTCAAGGAACAATGGCAACAGAATGCCCCTTTCTTCTGGAGTATGCAGAAGGTGTGGTAAGGGAAAACACTGGACCAACGAATGTAGATCAACAAGGGACAGACAGGGTTTCTTTGTGTAGCTTTGGAGCCTGTCCTGGATCTCACTTTGTAGACCAGGCTGGACTTGAACTCACAAAGATTCGCCTGGCTCTTCCTCCCGAGTGCTGGGATTAACGGCTGTGCCACCGCTGCCACGCACTTGCTATGGCTCTAATAGCTCTGACCCCCAGGCAACTTTATTCATTAACATACAATTAAAATCACATTTCAGTACAAGTAAAATACCACCATATTCACAGATATTTGGAGTGAGAGAAAAGTAGAGAAAACTATGAGCACAATATACTGATATGGAAATGTCACAGTGAAACCATTTTTTTTATTTTATTTTATAATTTAATTTTACATATCAGCCACGGATTCCCTTGTTCTCCCCCCACCCTGCCTTCCCCCAGCCCATCCCCCATTCCCATCTCCTCCAGGGCAAAGACTCCCTTGGGGATTGAGTTCAGCCTCATAGATTCAGTCCAGGCAGATCCAGTCCCCTCCTCCCAGGCTGAGCAAAGTGTCCCTGTATAAGCCCCAGGTTCCAAACAGCCAGCTCATGCACTGAGGACAGGTCCCTGGTCCCACTGCCTGGGTGCCTCCCAAACAGTTCAAGCTAATCAACTGTTTCACTTATCCAGAGGGCCTGATCCAGTTGGGGGCTCCTCAGCTATTGGTTCATAGTTTATGTGTTTCCACTAGTTTGGCTATTTGTGCCTGTGCTTTTTCTAATCTTGGTCTCAACAATTCTTGCTCATACTCCTCTTTCTCACCAATTGGACTCCTGGAGCTCCACTTGGGGTCTGGCCGTGGATCTCTGCATCCGGTTCCCTCAGTCATTGGATGAGGTTTCTAGCATGACAATTAGGGTGTTTGGCCATCCTATCACCAGAGTAGATCAGTTTTGGCTTTCTCTCGACCATTGCCAGTAGTCTATTGTGGAGGTATCTTTGTGGATTTCTGTGGACCTCTCTAGCACTTTGCTTCTTCCTATTCTCATGTCGTCTTCATTTATCATGGTCTCTTATTCCTTGTTCTCCCTCTCTGTTCTTGATCCAGCTGAGATCTCCTGCTTCCCTAAGCTCTCTTTCCCTTGACCCCTGCCCTTCATTACCCCCACTCACATCCAGGTTGTTCATGTAGATCTCATCCATTTCTCTGTTATTGGGTGATACCTGTATCTTTCTTGGGGGTGAAATCATTTTTATAAGCTAATATTTTAGCTTATAAAATTAGCTTACAAAGCATTAAGGTTAAAATATAGGCAGAAAAAAAAGTAGTCAAAATATCACGTGTAGAAAAGTCCACCTTGGACAGAAAAATATAAAAAATATTGGAATCAGGCTGGTGAGAGGCTCAGTGGGCAGACTCCAGCTGCCAACCCTGATGACCTGAGTTTAATCTCTAGGATCTTATATAGTGGATGATGAGAGCTGATTCCCCCTGATTTTCATAAGCTTGCTGTCTCACATGCATGGGCACACACACACACATACACACACATACACACACACACACACACACATTTGTACACTAAAAAAATTATTTTTTATTTACATACAGATTTGAAAACTAATAATATTTTAATGCCATAAAGTACTTCCTTGGTAACAGACATAGTTGTTGGACCACCGGAATAGACCCTAAGTCACCAACAGTCAGCATCCCCTGGCTTTACCATGTACCGCCATGTACAGCCAGGTTTGCTGCCTTTTCTAGAGGGAAGTTAAAAGTGGAGCGCAGGAACTCTGAACCACACCACAGAAACCACACGGTAAGATATGTGAGAGCAGCAATAAACTTTCTAGCCATAATTCAATTCATTTTTTTACCAAAAATTATAAAATATAACACTTTGCATTTAAGAATTTAAAAGATAGGTTAGGCATAGTAGTGCATGCCTATAGTACTTGGGAGGCTGAGTCAGAGGATCTTGAATTTGAGGACAGCCTAGGCTACATTGTGAAACCTTGTGTTTGAAACAAAAATAACAGTAGAAAGAAAAAAACAGGAGTTTTGCAATCAATCCCTCCAATGCACAAAAATTAGAAGAAAATTGAATGAACTTCTTTGTTTTTTTTTAAATTCTAAATAATTAAAATCAAATTCTACATATAATACCTGGAGCCCTAATAAGTGCAAAGCATTGTGCTGTAGTACTACCCCACAGAGGCACATAAAGAGCTTGTCAGTCAGTATATGCAAGTTTGAGGGCAGGAATCCACAAATGCAATGAGCAGCTGCACTAACTATCAAGAGCCAATGGAGAAAGACTTTGTCCTGCATGTCTGGGACTGTGAGAACGGAAATCCCAGGGTTCTGTTCCATACACTTCAGAAGCTTATCCAATTCTAACCTTATCCCTGAATTTATCCCAGAAGTCATATACTTCTAGTGACTTTGGACCTGCTCAGGATTATAGAACATCTAGAAACACTTCCAAGTGTTTTCTTCTGGCATACATTTGTTCAGAAGGCCAGTTCTATGCTCTAAGCATAGGAAGCTTTTCTGATATCATATCTACTTTTTAAAGTTATTTAGCCCTCCTGGAGCTACAAGGCTTGGATTAGCTACCTTGTGCCCCCTAAAGGTACAAGAGAGCCTTTGTGGTTCTCTAAAATCTCTTAAACACTCATACAAAACTTTTAATAAAACTAATTCAACAATACAGTTCTATATATGGATAAAACATAAGAAATATAATAAAAGTCTCAACAGGCATAACTGGTATTATCACAAATTAAGATAAAGGAGAAAACTGTAAAACCTATAGTTTTTGCTCTATTGTCAATTAATTGTGCAACCATAAGCAAATTGTTTAACCTTTCTATAAGTCATATTTCTTAGCTATAAAACAAAATAATTGAACATGATTTCAAAAGAAACCTGACAAAATATTTTTATTTTATAAAATAAATAAAAAACTTGTTTAGAAATATTTGCATGGTCCTGGTTGTGAGAAACTAGACCTGAAAGTGAGGGGAGGTGTGCTGACACAAGCAGTACTCATCTAAGAAGGAGGCCCTCAGTTGAGAAAATGCCTCCATGAGGTCAGGGGGCAGGCAAGCTGGCAGGGTATTTTAATTAGTAATTGACAAGGAAGGGGCCCTGTCCACTGTGGGTAGGGCCATCCCTGGGCAGGTGGTCCTGGGTTCTATAAGAAAGTGGGCTGAGTAACTCATGAGGAACAAACCAGTAAGCAGCACCCCACCAGGGCCTCTGTATCAACTCCTGCCTCTAGGTTCCTGCCCTGTTTGAGTTCCTGTCCTGACTTCCTCCAGTAATGAACAGTGTTGTAGAAGTGTAAGCCAAACAAACCCTTCCTTCCCAAGCTATTTTGGTCTTTGGCCATGGTATTTCATCACAACAGTAGTCACCTTGACTAGGACAGGAGATTAATTGGGAAAGTGGATGATAGGAGTAGGGAGGAGAGAAGAGAGGGTAATGGGGTGAATAAGATTGAAATATATTATGTCCATGTATGAATATGTCATAATGAAATCCATTCTTGTGTATTTAATACATCTTGTATAATTAATATATGCTAATAAAACATTTAAAAGTAAATATTTGCAAGAAATTCAAAGAAATGGATAAGTTAAAAGAAAGTATAATGTGCAGGTAAAGCCATGGAACATGTGGTGATACATAGATTAATAGAAATGGGTTAAATTAAGAAGAAAGAAACCTGCCATATGCCATACAGTTGGTAATTTAAAAAAAGAAAGTCTAGTGAATTAAAACAAGTAGAACAAGTCAAAGTATGTCACCATCCTGTCTTCCTTTTCAAATCAATATTATAACTGTTAGAATGCAATGTGCTTATGTATAAATGTGTTGCTTTTATACAAATACTTTGATGGAACTCACCAGCTGTCCATCAAACTATTTCCTCTTTTTACCTGTGTATAGTAGTATGCATTGTATAAGCCCACTCACAATGACATACTCTAAAGGATGTGAGTTGGGAGCTGTGTGCTATCGTACATATAGCCCACAAAAAACATTGAATGTGTGACCTCTATGCTCTCCTTCTTCTCTGAGATGCAGACATGTGTGACATAAGTGACTGTCTGAATTACCACTTGGATGAGATTCACTCATATGTGTACCAGAAACACACATTTCTAAACAAGCAAGAAATGAACATCTTTCCCATTTTAACCATTATGCATTATTGAGTATTATATCCATTATTTATAGTCTGATCCAATCTTACTTTTTCCCACACACTGATCAAGGGCAAGTTTGTGATCCTTCTTTCTGGAATCTCCCAGATATGTGAAAATCATATGTGACTGTGACTCTCTATTCTCATCTGAACTGCAAATGTAAGAATGTGCAACCATTGCTTACTATCTTGAAATAAAAAGAAAGGAAGAACACAACTCAAAGAAGGAGTTTCCCCCACATAAGAAATGAGAAGAATTTGAACAACAGGAGAAAGTATATTCTGAGGGGAGAAAACAGAAGAGTCCTGGAAAATAAGAGAAAGAGACATGAAAGCTAAAAGAAAGGAGCAACAGAAGACAATTAAGGAAGAAAAAAACACTCTGAAACACCAACCCTGCCCCTGGGGAGAAGGGAGCACAGAGCCAGCAGAACAGGGGAAGAGTGGGGAGCAAAGAAGGTCCTAGACACCGAGGCCTTGGCCCCAGGAGAAACCCAAAGTTATCTAGTGCTAGAAAGAAAGTCTATCATCACTCCTCATATTTCAAAGTCCATACCAGGTACCATCTTGAGAAAGGACCTATCAGTTGAGACTGAGCTACTCTGAGGAAGAGAAACAACAGAATAATCATGATTTAGAGATTCTGGGGTACTTGCTACAGTGTCTGAGTTGCAGATAAACAAAAGAAACAGCCATGAGGATCTCTTTCTTCACTCTCAAAAGCAGAGTAAGAATGAATATTTGTTGCCCCAGAGGGACACAGACTGGGGAAGAGGGGTCTTTGAAGCATAAATCTAATTAATCTTATCAACAAAAACCAGGAGTCAGATATCAGGGTAAAAACCTGAAAGATCAGAGAAGTAGGGAAGCAGCCTCCAGTGACTTCCTATGTCTTCTGTTCCTCCAACCAAAAGATCCAAGATCCTGTCTCAGTCCCAACTTACCACTTCCTGTCCCTCTCTCTACAGTCCTCCAAAACTCTATGGTTAACTAGTGGCTAGCTCTGCCCTCTGACTCCAAGCAAGCTTTATTTGTCAGAACACAAACAAAACATCACACAGCATTTCCCCCTTTTTGTCTAAATAAAAAGAGAAGGTTTTAACTAACATAGAAAAACCATATATAATACATAAGTACAATACATACACAGAAGTACAATAAATATATGCAAATATATACAAGTAATAATTACATTAACAATGTCTAGTCCATTAGCACTTGACAAATTCAGAGAAAATACTTCATTATCTATCCTACTTGGTGAGTCAAAAGTGTTGTACCTAATTTACTTTCTATCCTATCTTGCATCACAAATCCAAAACTATCTTTTTATGTCTTTCAACATTATATATTTTACACCTCTTTTGTGAGTTTTTTTTCTGTATTTGTTAACAAGGAAAACTATAACTATAACCATCAAGTCTTCAACTACATCAGAGACCTGAGAAGAATATAATATTACTTGAGTAAACAAGAAGTGCAGAGCAAACAACTTCCAAAACTAAGAAATGACAAAAACAACTGAGTGCCTGGACAGTCACCCAAGATTCCTCTGTAATGTTGGGGCATCCATCTTCAGCCTACAGGCCTAGAATATCTGACAGACTTTTTTGTAAAGCAGGATTTTTGAAGGGATGTCTTTCCTTGTCTTGGCAAAGTTTGGCAGTTACTTTCTTTTCTATCCTACTTGTCCAATTTGGACAGCATACTGTCAGCAGTTGAGGCAAGAGCAGTTTCTTGCTCAGTGGCTAAATTTTTCCACACACAAAAAAGTAAACTCCAAATGGAGTTTCTTCAATGCCCATCATCTTCTCTGAAGTAGATTAGTACTTCTGGGAACAGACATGCCTCATTGTCATAAAAAAAAAGAACCGTAAGTTATTAAAACATCTTAAATGCTATATTCTGTAGACCTCTGAAGTCTTTGAAGATGACCTGTCTATCTAAAATATATCTCTGTTTGACCTTGAAAGCATACCTAACATGACTACAAGTTTGATTGTAACAGGTGACTAACTACTAACTTGCATTTCTTTGTTATCCTAAATAGTTTGTAATAATAACTTTCAAGTACTAGAAATTTATATTACATTGTTAAATGAACTATATAGGTACAATAACTTGAGCAAGAGTAGAAATGTATATACAGTATGTTCTAACAAAAATAACCTTAAATTTATATCAATATACAAAAATGTCTTAAACAATAGTAGAAACATATACAGAGTATAACAAAAATAACCACAACTTTGTATCAATATACAAAAAATCCATATCAATGTAAAATATTTAAGACTACTAGTTGCCCTTTTGGTTTCAAAGTATATCCAATAATCTACCCATTTGTCCTATTTCTGCATCCCACCTATTCTTTTCAGAACAAGATCCCTGAATCTAATCTCCTTTGTTCAGCTTTTTTTCTCACCATTACCAATAAGAACTTGTAACCAACTCCCCTAAACAATGGCAAATATCCATACCCACTGAATGACCAAAAGTTGCCCACTCTACCTCTTGGGAATGTGGGCATCATGTTCTTTAAAATTACTTCCTGCTGTCTGTGGGTGATGGGATCTTTAGGGGACTCTGAAAAAAATTGGGATAATTGTCAAGTCCTGAGAAAGCTAGCTGTATCTTTTATTGTCTAGTCTCTTTGTAATGGGAAAATGCAGGGCTTATCTCAAGTCCTGGATAGGGTAATCTGTGAGGCTGGACCATCTCAGCTAACCATCTTGAAATTTTCCTGAGCAGTTTGTAGTCCAAAAATCAACTTTTAGGTGGTATTTGTCAGCTTAGTAGAGTTCCCCTAGTCCAAGTGGAATTGTTGTTGTGGGGCCACATCCTCCTTTTGGAGACTTCAAGGGTCACTGTTAGGCATGGTCATGGTTCATTATAAAAAACTCAAACATTTTAAATGTCATATGTAACAGATCTCAAAGAACTTAAAGGACCATAATTTGTTACGTACATCTAGAGTACAAAAACTTAATTCCTAGTTACCTAATAGAGACTCAAACCTGAAATCATGTACAGGAAGCTAGATGAAGCCTTTTTCTAGAATTAGTATTCTATATGACCATTAAGTAATGTGACATAAAGTTTAATATATACATATATATATATATATATATATGTATATATTATACATTTGGAGATAATATTTATACCTTAAGAAAAGTTTTAAAGAGTCAAAATAAAATCAAAGAATTATGAGATTAGTGGCAATAGAATAGTTCCTCAACTTTGGTTTTTCTTCTGTCACATATCAAGTGGCTCTTCTGACATGAGACAGAGATTTTGGATTTTACTTTAACAAGCATGCTTGGATTTAGAGAAGGAGAAAGCCATTCTCCAATTCCAAAGCCAGCTTTAATTTTAATTGAACTGGGACTACAAAAAGACCATTGCATTGTATGTCTGTAGAGAAAGCAGAAACAAACATTTGAGAAGATTTATGAAATTTTATCCTGTCGGAAATGTGATATACCAATAGGCCAATTTACTCTTTTTCTTGGTGCATTTTCTCTGGATGATTTGTCCTTTTTCTTCAGATTTCTCATTTGTCCACTGGTCTACAGATTCCTTAGCTGGATGCCTTCATTCTCCTTGAAAGAAAAAAACAAAACCCTGTCCCAACTCTAACTTTGGGGAGTTTTCCTTTTCACCTAGTTATATCTGATCAGATGAAAAGCATTTGTTACTCATATAAGTTTGTTAGATTGAATGGTCACACTGGTGGATGAGCTATCACCTCTTCTAATCAAGAGGTCTCTCTTGTTCAAATATAATCTTTAACAATTTTGAGAATATCTATAGCTTTTCTTTTCCTGTGGAAACAAAAGCAAAACCTCTTCCCCAATATAACACATACCCTGGTTTCCATTCTGAGGACAACACATTTTTAAAGTATGCAGGCTGATTTAATTCAGTAGTTTTTCCTATTATTCAGTGTCTCTCCACAGCTGTCATTCTTTTCTCATTAGCATTTAGCAAATTTAAATTTAATAGAGCATTTTTCAATCTATTTCAGAGGGACCTTTACTACCCCTTTCTGTTTATTAGGCATAACTTTTAGAGTTTGATTATATCTTTCTTTAACTTCTGGTTTTGTAGGATTGTGTGATATACCTGTAATATGCTTTCTATTTAATAAGCAAAAAAAACTGTTTTATTTTACTAGAAACATATGCTGGAGCATTGTCAGTCATAATTGTACAGGTATCCCCATGATGGCCATAACTTCAAACAAATGTGTGATTACTGAATCAGCCTCTTCAGAACTCAAAGCAGTTGCCCATTGAAATACTGAATATGTATCAATAGTGTATTGTACATATTTTACTTTTCTGAATTCCACAAAATGGAACACATCCATGGATTTACCAGATTTCATTCCTTTGAATACTCATTGAGCTACTTCCTGCAGGTAGCAAAGTTTGGTTGTATAAAGAACAAGTAGGATATTTTCTTATAGTTTCTTTGGCTTGTTGCCAAGTGATGGAAAAACCTTTTTTCAAACCCTTGCTATTGACATGGTGTTTTTTTTTTTTTTATAAAATTCTGAGGCTTCTAGCACATTTCCTACCAATAGTTAGTCAATTTCATCATTATTGTGTGCTAGAGGGCCTGGTAGACCCATATGGGATCTAATATGTCTTATATATGGGATGATTTCTATTTCTGATTATTTCTTGTAACTGAATAAATAACAAAGTCAATTCTGTATCATCTGGAATAAACTCAGCAGTATCAATATGTAAAATAATTTTTTCTGCAAATAAGAGTCAGTTACTATATTAAGAAGTTCTAGAAAATCTAATAATACCATGAGAATAGCATATAATTCTGACTTTTGAACAGAATCATAAGGGCTCTGAGCCACTTTTTTCAAATTCCTTGATTTATAACCTGCCTTCTCTGATTTTTTTTGCATTGGTATAAAATGTAGGGGCTCCACAAATTGGTGTTCCCCATACAATGTAAGGAAGATTCCAGTTAGTTCTCTTTATAAACTGAATTCAATTGCTTTTGGGATATTTGTTGTTAATCTCTCCCAAAAAATCACTGCATTGCTGTAACAAATCAAGTCCCCATAAATTCATTGCTCTATTAGCCTTTACAGCTTTAATTTTCCTCTCTGTCCTTCTGGCCCTATACATTCAACCCATCTTGTGCTTTGTTTTACCTGAGACCAAGTTCCCATCCCTAAAATCTGAACATTTACCTCCTGAAGAGGCCAATTTGGACGCCAAGAATTTGGAGCAATTATTATTACATCTGCCCCTGTGTCTACAAAACCTCCAGTTACAATGTCATTTATTCATACCCTTAGCTTTGGTATTTGATCATTTATAGAAGTTTGCCAAAATATTTGCTTTATTGTTTTTCCTGAAAATTTTTGTTTTATCTTCTAAAGCTGTTGTATCATCCAGAGTGGTATGGATATTTACAATGGGCCTTAAGTCCCTTCATTGCTCTAGTTTCCCCCCTAGTAACAGGGAATGACTGAACCAAATTTGACATGAAGGACTATGAGAGTCCTCCCAAGGCATTTCCCAATACAAGGGTTACCTTGTCTGTCCTTTGTTGATCTGCATTCACTGGTTCAATGTCAGCCTTTGCCACACCTCCTGCATACTCCAGAAGGCAAGAGCCTTCTGTTTGGATTATTCCTAGAAAAAAATATTGTTTTTAGGAATACCCTGTCTACAATCCCTTTTTATGTGACCATGTTTGCCACAATTAAAACACCTGACATTTTTATTTTTCTTCAAGCCTATAGAAATCATCTCTCTTATCTAAGCATCATCAGGGTTTTGAGACTCAATATTGATAGTATCTCATATCTATTCTTCTATGGGTGCTGATCTTGCCTTTAAAAGCCTACTTACCCTTTTGCATTGTTAATTAGAATTTTCAAAAGCCAAAGATTCAATTATTATTTGTCTAGCTTCTGAATTTGGTATCATTATTTACAGCTGAAGTCAATCTTTGTAAAAAATCAGTGAAGGTTTCTTTTGGGCCCTGTATAACTTTAATAAATGACTCAGTTCTCTTTCCAAATTGTTCAGTTCTATTCCAAGCATTGAAAGCTTCTCCATGGCATAGAGCCAGGGTGTAGTCATCATATAGAGACTGTCTTTGTATAACAGCATAATTGCCCTCTCCAAGAAGTGGATCTTGGGAAATTTCAATACCTGTAGCCCTGCTTCATTGTTCAATGGTCCTAGCCTCATCTTTCCACCAGGTCCTCCACTGTAATTGAGGACCAGGTTCCAATACTGCTGTAACAAAGTGTTTTCAGTCTTTTCAGACAATTCTGTTACTGAGTTATTAGGAACCCGTCATGATATTTGACCATGAATTTAACATCTGCTTCACAAAGGGGAATGCATACCATATGAAACTATCACTTCCTTAAATTTCCTCAAATCTAACATTTCCACAGGAATCCAGTCAGCTCTTACATAACATATCCCCCTTGGGAATACCTGTCATTTGGCAGCTGTTCCCATAAGACGACTGGATAAATTAAGGTTGATGGTTTGATAACTTTGGGTTATTACTCTCTAATTTTATAATGTAATGGTGAGATTGGTTCTCCTTTGAATTCCTCTGTCTGTGTCTGAATAGCTCTATTATCAGTTTTTAATAAGTTTTTCTAAGGCTTATATCTTGGCATTCATATCAACCAACTTTTTTAGGGATTAAATAAGAATTATCACAATGATAATTAACATTATGTCATTCTCAGCTAGTTGATTATCCCTTAATTTAATTGCTGCATTTTTAAACCATCCATTGTGTGATCTTATGGAGACCTAACTCTCTCCACCACAATAGTGTTTCCCACTTTTTAATGTGGGAAAAAACTCTCTCCTTTTTTTAACTAATTCCCCACTTTAAGAATTCCCAATTGTGCCGGGCGTTGGTGGCGCACGCCTTTAATCCCAGCACTCGGGAGGCAGAGCCAGGCGGATCTCTGTGAGTTCAAGGCCAGCCTGGGCTACCAAGTGAGTTCCAGGAAAAGGCGCAAAGCTACACAGAGAAACCCTGTCTCGAAAAAAAAAAAAAAAAAAAAAGAATTCCCAATTGTCTCACCAAATTTGCTGACAATGACTGTGAAGTGTGAAACTGATTGCTGCTTTGTAGCATTTCTGATCAGAGAACACAGACAGTGGACAGCCTGGCTGAGGACAGCTGCTGATGATCATGTGTCAGCAGCTTGAGGAGGGGGTACAGGGAAACCTACAACCCACCAGGAAAACGAGCTAGCCATCTTCATGGGAGAATATGTGAAAACAGCATGTGTGACTGGCAGAAAGTAAGGGCTAACTCTGGCAGCATTTGGAACCCAAGTGCTTGTGGAGTTTGGAGCTTGTGGAGATTGCTGTAGATTGGCTACAACAGCAAAATCCCAGGCTTTCTCAGAGGGCATGGGGAAGAAAGGGAAAGTCAGCTGGTGGTGTGATGACTCTGCCAAATACAGTTCTTACATGCACCTTTGGTGAGTGGCAGTGGCTGCACAGCCATGGGCAAATGGCTCTTTTGTGAATACATGCCCCAAAAGTTGGACACCAGATGAAGCATAAATCTAATTAATCTTATCAATAAAAACCAGGAGTCCAATATTGGGGTAAAAACCTCAAAAATCAGAGAAGCAAGGGAGTGGCCAACAGTGACTTCCTACCTCTTGAGAGGGCCAGGCAAATATCGTGACAGGTTCCTAATAACTCAGTTAAGAACTAGGCCTCAATTCACAAACAAAGGGCAATCAATCACCAATGTCCTTTACACTGGACAAGGCACATACACCTGGGCCAACTTCCTTCCCCCTCCTCCACCCAGGTAATGATCAAATAAGGACAAAGTCTAGGACTTGTCCAGACTTTCCCAAGAATGGAAAAGCTATAGCCTTAGCCCACCCCTGCTAGCCCTAACCAATTAGAAATGTACTAATATGATTGTCACTTATGTAGGCCAACCATAAGTAGAATGGTCACACTGTTGTTAAAATTCCTTTGGTTGTGCTTAAAAGGAGTTTCTCTTAGGGTCACCATTTTGCCTTTTTGTTGGATGTGTGGCCCCAGTATACTAGAATCTTTACTCTCGATATATTAAATGCTCTTGCTAATTGCATCATGTCTGGTGTTTTTATGGGACTTCTTGCAGACCCTAACATATGGTGCATTGCCCAGGATGTACCCCCAAGACTCCTGACACATGGGTGGTTTGAAAATCCAGCTGGCCGGTAAGTGTGAGCACTCTTTGTATGTCTCTGTGTTCTTTGCATTCTTGCGTTCTTTGTTCTGTTTTTCTGGGAAACTCAAGCTAAACTGAACCTGAGGCTGGCGTGGGTATGCCAAGTGAATGCACTTCTGGCACCCACACCATATGGGTCAAGAGACATCTTTGATCCACTTGTATTTGTAGGATTTGAGGGACTCTAGTTGTGCTGGGACTGTACAGCAGGTTGCTCCTACAAAAAAAGGGCTTGTGAAGAGCCATGAGATAGGCTGTTGTCCCATTCTGGTTTCTGTTTAAGGTTCTGTACCAGTCCTTGTTTGTCCATGTCGTTGTTGTCTGCCCTTGTCTACTAACTTCTTTTCTTATCCTAGAGGAAATGGGGCAAGCAACATCCACCCCCACCTCCTTAGAACCCTGTTAGACAACTTCAAGGACTTCCAGTCCGAGGCTAATGACTTAGGGCTTGTAGTCCAGAAAAGTAAGCTCTCCATTTTTGGAATAACTAGTGGCCCACTCTTGATGTGGAATGGCCAGAGGATGGGACTTTTGACCTCCCAACAATCTATCAAGCCAAGAACATAGTATATGGGTCACCAGGGTACCCTGATCAGGTCTCGTACATAACCACCTGGCGGTTTCTTACAGAGAAGCCCCCTAAATGATTGAAACCCTTCTTCCCTCAAAGGTAATAATGGTGGTAGCCACAGAGAAGGAGGAGCTAAAGGGAGAAGGAAGAGGCAAGTCTTCTGCATCATTTTACCCTGTCCTCCCATCTCCAAGTGATCTGTAGGAAGAATTTTTCTCAGCACCATCTCCCTACCCCCTGGTGGCTCAGGAGGAAGGGACATGGGGAGGAGAATGGGGATGGGTGGAGGCACAGGGAGAGTCCAGAGGGGTGGCAATAGGGAAGGAGGAGGAATTAAGAAGCCCTCCATACATGTGCACTAGGGAGGAGCCCTCAACCAAGGCTGACACCGTGGCCCTCCCACTACACACTGTGGGACCACCTGATGCCCCTGGCAGGCCTTTTGCCACTAGCAACCTGTATAATTGGAAGATGCAGAACCTAAATTTTCTGAGAAGCCTGCAAGGCTCATTGAGTTGTTAGATTCTGTGATTTTTACTCACCAGACAACATGGGATAATAGTTGGTAGCAACTGCCCCAGGTCTTCTTCACTACTAAGGAGAGGGAATAGATTCTGGCATAGGCCCATAAATTGGTTCTGGGCCCAGATAGAAGGTCAACTACCAATGCAGACCTCATAAACACTGTTTTCTCCTGATGCAACCTAACCTAACCTAACATGTACTTCAACATGGAAGAAGGTAGGGAGAGATTAAAAGTCTACCATCAGGCTATAACAGGGGTGGGAGTCTTTGGGCTGCCAGGAGGTGGCCCAGAAATTTGTCCAAAGTAAGTCAAGTATGCCAGGGACTGAAGAAAATGCCAGAAGCCTTCTTAGAAAGATTGATAGACACCTATAAGACCTATGTGCCTTTGAATCCAGAAGTGCCAGAGAATAGATCTGCAGTGAGCTCGGCTTTTATCAACAAGTCACCTCTGGATGTCCACTGTAAATCATAAAGGCTAGAAGGATTTGAAGGTAAGAAGTTGGTTGAACTCATTTTGGTTATGGAAAAAGTGTTCAATAACAGAAAGACCACAGAATGAAGGCTAACAAAGACTTTAGATAAGCAGACACAAGGACTCATCAAGATCCTCTTAGCTATACCAGGTGATCCTGAAGCTAAGAGGCAGGCAAGAAAATTGGCTTTTGGAAACTCAAAACAGAGAGGGGAGGGCCTAAATACAAGGCCAGGCAATAGGCCCAGCTTACAAAGAGACCAATGTGCTTACTGTAAAAGAAATTGGGTTACTGGGGAAAAAAATACCCTAAACAGTAGGAATCAATAGCAGAACCACTAGAGGTACTAGAACTGGAAGAAATGAGTGATTGAAGGGGACAGGGCTTAGAACCCCTCCCTGAACCTTGGTTAACCCTAAAGGTAGAAGGGAAACCCATAGATTTTCTGGTAGACACCACAGCACAGCACTCCATCCTGAAACAACCCTTGGGCCATATATCCCAAAAGCAAACCTGGTACAAGAGGCCACAGGGGTGAGCCAGTACTCATGGACTACCCAAAGATGGTAGATACAGGAAAGGGCCAGGTAACCCACTCTTTCACGGTCATCACTGAATGCCCATACCCACTATTGGGAAGAGACTTATTAACCTGGGGACCCACATCCATTTTGATTGGACTGCAATATCAGTGACTGATCAAATGGGAGAAGCACTATTACATGTTCAACATGTCACTCATAGATGAACATAAGTTGTTCATGAGCCCCCAAATTAAAAAAAAAAAAAACCAACAATAGAAACCTACTACAAAAATGGCTCAACCAAGTACCCCAGACATGGGTAGAAACTGGGGGATCTGGAATGGCAATGCTCAGCCCCCACCCCTATATTAGTACAGCTGAAAACTGACACAATGCCAACATGCCTCAGATAGTACCCAATGCCCAGAGAGACCAAATTGGGAATCACCCCTCACATCAAGTGCCTCAGGGACCTCGGTATCCTGATACCTGCCAATCATCCTGGAACATGCCTTTGTTGCTGGTTTAAAAGCCTAACTATAATGACTGCCAACCAGTGCAGGACCTCAGAGAGGTTAACAAATGGGTGGAAAACAGTCACTCCACAGTGCCAAATCCTTACACATTTCTTAGTACCCTGCCCTTGAAAGGACTGTTTATACTGTGTTAGATCTCAAGGATGCCTTCTTCAGCCTGCCACTGGCTCCAGCCACCCAGCCCTTCTTTGCCTTTGAATGAACAGACCCAGAAGATGGATTCAGCGGACAGCTGACTTGGACATAACTACCCCAGGGGTTCAAAAACTCTCCCACTTGTAGCTAGAGTTTTCCTGCCTGGCCCACGGTCAGGGCAAATCTCTCTCACCTGCCAGTCCCACAGCCACTCAGACCCAACCAAGTAAACACAGAGACTTATATTGGTTACAAACTGTATGGCCGTGGCAGGTTTCTTGCTAACTGTTCTTACAGCTTAAATTAATCCATTTCTATTAATCTATACCTTGTCACATGGCTCGTGGCTTACCAGCATCTTCACATGCAGCTTGTCATGGTGGCGGCTGGCAGTGTCTCCCTCACCCAGCTTCCTGTTCTCTCAATTCTCCTTTCTGTTAGTCCTGCTTATACTTCCTGCCTGGCCACTGGCCAATCAGTGATTTATTTATTGACCAATCAGCAACATATTTGACATACAGACCATCCCACAGCACCCACTATCTTTGATGATGCCCTCCATGAGGACTTGAGTGAATACTGACAGACCCACCCCAATATCAGCTTAATACAGTATGTGGACAATCTCCTAATAGCAGCTGACAACTTTGGAAACCTTCAAAGCTGCTACTGAGGAACTGCTCAAAACTTTGGGACACCTGGGATATTGTGTGTCAGACAAGAAAAATCAACTCTGCCACATTGAGGTAACTTATCTGGGATACACATTCAAGAGGGACAAGAAATGGCTATCAACAACAAGAAACAAAACCATCCTGAGGATCCCCAGACCCAGCAACCGTCGAGAGCTGAGAGAATTCCTAGGGTCTGCTGGGTTCTGTAGACTTTGGATCCTGAGGTTTGATGAGCTGGCATGGCCCCTATATGAGGCCACAGGGGGAGGGAAAGCTCCTCTTGACTGGACTACACAGATGGAAAAAGCCTTTGATGAAATCAAGGCAACTCTACTAAATGCACCAGCTCTAGCATTACCAGATGTCACCAAACCCTTCCACCTATATGTGAGTGAGAAAAAGGGAGTTGCTGAGGGGATACTGACACAATCCCTTGGCCCATGGAAGAGGCTCTTGGCCTACGTATCAAAAAGACTGGACCCAGGGACCACTGGATGCCTCCCTTGCCTCCATATAATAGCAACAACAGTCCTGCTAGTTAAAGACTCAGACAAACTGACTTTGGGACAAACCCTAAAGGTGATAACCCCCCCATGCTATTGATGAGGTTCTTTAAAACCTACCCAATGATGGTTAACTAATGCTTGGCTGGCCCATTATCAAGCTCTGCTCTTAAACCCACATGGAATCCAGTTCACCAGCAGTAGTGTCTTGAATCCTGACACCCTGTTCCCAGATCTGGACTTGGACAGACCTCTCCATGTCTGTGTGAACATCCTGAGTCATCTCCATGGGATCAGGCCAGACCTCAAGGACATCCCCCTGGTGAGGGCAGAGGTAACATGGTATACTGATAGCAGTAGTTTCATCAAAGATGGTACCAGAGACACAAGGGTAGCAGTCACCACTAAAGACAAGGTCATATAGGCAGAGGCCCTGCCTCATGGTGCATCAGCTCAGAGGGCTGAATTGATAGCTCTAGCTAAGGCATTACATCTTGGAAGAGATAAGAGACTTAACATTTATACTGATAGCCAATATACATTTGCCACAGTGCATGTCCATGGCACCATCTACAGGGGAAGAGAGTTAACTGCAGAAGGAAAGAATGGGGATCATTCTCCCATCAGATTTTGCCACTCAACTAGTCTGGCAGATACATCAGAGCACTCATTTAGGAAAGAAGAAGATACAAGACCTTCTAATGAGAGCACACCTTAAGGTTTTTGACCTTACATCTGAGAGAGCAGAGGCCATAGGCCAATGCTTCACATGTTAGCTCATGAATGCAAAGAACAGAGTCATGAGAATGGGGCACCAGAAAAGAGGAACCTGAGCAGGAGCCAACTAGGGAATCAACTTCACCGGGGTAAAATCGGGTCTTTATGGTTATAAATACTTATTATACTTCACAGATACTTTTTCAGGATGGACTAAAGCCTTTCCAACCAAACGTGAGACAGCTGCAACAGTAATAAAAAAAAAACCACTAGAAGAAATTATCCCAAGGTGTGGCCTTCCGGTGCCCTTAGACTCAGACAATGGGCCTGCATTCATCTTCCAGGTAACACAGAAGCTAACTGGAAATTTCATTGTGCATACTGTCCCCAGAACTCTGGCCAAATAAAAATGATGACTAAGACCCTTAAGAGGAACTTAATTAAATTAGCCCCTGAGACTGGTGCTGACTAGGTTTCTCTCCTTCCCTTTGCTCTTTACCAGGTTTGCAGTCCCTCCTACACTTTGCCTGACCTTAAGGCAGAACTGTTAGCTGAATTTGATGACAAAAAATGTCCTCCCTACAAGCTCTCTCCCAGGTGCAAAAACTACTCTGGCCCCAGATATGTGCAGTCTGTGAAAAGGAACCACCTCCTGTGCCACACAGATTCTGACCAGGGGACCTAATGGTTATCAAATGACATTTTTAAAAAAGACCTTAGGGCCTGGCTGGAAGGGATTTCACTGTCATCCTGACTACGCCCACAGCTGTTAAAGTAGATAGGGTCCCCACCTGGATTCACCATTCCCATGTGATCCTGAGGACTACACTTCAGAAGAAGACAACACTGGATTTTGGAGGGCTATTGCCCACCCACAGGACCCTCTCAAATTGAGAATTCAGAAAGTCACTGACCCAGCTAAGAAAGCTAAACAATGATTATGACTGTATTTGCCCTCCTTCCTAGCCTGTACCTGCTAGGATAACCCCTATTACTTTTAACAGCTGGGCAGAATGTTCATACCCCCATCAGCCCTACAACCTTACTTGGGTTGTTACTGATTTAGAAACCGGGAAAATCCTAAGTCAAACCACCCACCAGGGAAATCCTGAGTCAAACCACGTACCAGGCTCCAATGGAAACCTGGTTCCCTAACCTACATTTAGACCTAACCACCTGACACCTCATTCCTTCACACCAAGCCCATACCTCCAGAGAGACTCCTGTCTTTTCCAAAAGCAGTATTTCTATATCTTCTCCAGCCCTAATAGGGACAGGAAATGGGAGGAGAAATGTGGAGTGGGGTGGATAAATATTATTGTGCCTCTTGGAATTGTGTCTCCATGGGCCACATCTGGTGGCTGGCCCTGCAATGTGGAGACCTCATTGCCATCTCTAGGGTAGGCCTCCCAGCCTGCAAGAGGCTTGAGGTATGGACAAGGCATATTCAATACTAATTTGGTTTACTGAGTCAGGCAGAAAGGCCATGGGATGAGCGTCAGGTAAAACCTGGGGACTGTAATTCAGGGTGTGGCAATTTTGTGATCCTGGGAAGCTGTTTTCTATACAACTGTACACTCAGCCTATGTTATCACTAAACCTTTGGGTTCCAATAAGGTATTGGCTGCTCCAGCTAAGCCAAAAGGCAAAAGAGTCCCAATATCTACCACTGAAATACCTCATTCAGATATATTCTCTAGCCTTGGGGCTCTTATCAGCCACCTTCTCAGTTCTAAATGTTTCAAAGCCTAGCCTCACTGAAAACTACTGGTTGTGCCTAGATACAAAGCCCCCTATTATGAAGAGATAGCAGTTAAGGGAAATTATATTATATCCCATAACTTACAAGCTTACAGGTGGCAACAAACAATTAAAGGAAGCTTACTTTGCCATTAGTAACAGAAAATGGCCTCTATCTGGGACAACTCCCACATGGCTCTTCCCATCTCTGCAATCTCACTCAATACCCTATGGGAGCTGCCTTCCTGATCCCACCAGATGATAGCTGGTGGGCACGTGCTTCTGGCCTAACCTGCTATGTTAATGTTCAGGTTTTGAATCAGACCAAAGACTTCTGCATCCTGGTTCAGCTAGTCCCCAGGATAGTCTACTACCCTGATGATAAAGACTTCTACCAATTAGAAATGTCACTGAGATGGGGGAAATCAGAAGTTGCCATGGCCGTCTTGGAATCCACCCTCCTAGGTGTCAGTGTAGCTGAAGACATGGTACTGAAACTTCAGCTTTGCTACTACAAGATCAGAATTACAGGGCCTTGAGACTGGCAATAGATGCAGATGGACTAGAAAGTCCATCACCCACCCTAGAGGAGTTTCACTCTTCCCTTGCTGAGGTAGTCCTCTGAAATGGGAGGGGACTTGATTTGTTATTCCTGCAGCAAGGGGGGCTATGCATGGCCTTAGGAGAACAATGCTGCTTCTATGCCAACCATTAGGGGCTCGATGGCCCTGCTTAGAAAAGGGCTACATGACAGACAATTAGAAAAACAACAAAATGGGGATGGTATGAATCTTTATTCAATTGGTCACCCTGGTTAACCACTCTCTTATCAGCTATAGCTGGTCCCCTAATTATTCTTTTAGCCCTGACTTGTAGCACCTTTATCATTAATGCCTTGATCAGATTTTTTAAGGAAAGGATCTCCACAGTCCAACTAATGGTTTTAAAGCAGCAACATAAACGTGTAAACCTAAAGGAAACATCTCCAGGATTTGGGATGGTACACTACTCAAGAGGGGAATGAGAGGGCCAGGTAAATATCATGCAGGCCCCTAATAACTTAAGAACTAAGCCTCAGTTCACAAACAAAAGGCAATCAATCACCAATGCCCCTTACACTGGACAAGGCATGTATGCCTGGGACAACTCCACTTTTCCCCCAACACACAGGTAATAACTAAATAAGGACAAAGCCTAGGACTTGTCCAGACTTGCCCAAGAATGGAAAAGCTATAGCCTTAGCCCACACCTGCTAGCCCTAATCAATTAGAAATGTACTAGTATGATTGCCACTTGTATAGGTCAATCCTAAGTAGAATTATCACACTGCTTTTTAAATTCCTTTGGTTGTGCTTAAAAGGAGCCTCAGGGTCACCATTTTACCTTCTGTTGGATGTGCAGTCCCAGTATAATGATAACTTTACTCTCGATATAGTAAATGCTCTTGCTGATTGCATCATATCTGGTGGTCATTTATGGGACTTCTCAAGGACCCTAACACCTCTTCCATTCTTCCGACCAAAAGGGCTGAGGTCCTGTCTCAGCCCGCCTTACCACTTCCTGTCCCTCTCTCTACAGTCTTCCAAACCTCTATGGTTGACTAGTGGCTAGTTCCACCCTCTAACTCCCAGAAAGCTTTATTTGTCAGAACACAAATAAAATATCACATAACAAATCTTCTGGAGCAAGTGGAAACCCAGTCATCCCACAGGCCATGAAGCTTGTTGATGCTCAAAGCAACTCCAAGCACACAATTAAATAAAACTACTAAAGTAGATGCAGGCTTAAGGCTAACAACATGAAGCCAATACCCTAGCCCTTAGTCTGAATCCAGCATAAACCAGTGTAGTGGGGGGACAGAGAACTACAATAAACTGCAGCTACTATCCACTACTGTTCCCTGAGATCTGGAAGACACTATTGTTAGAGAACTTGAAAGAAGCATCCCCAGACATGTACCTCTGTTTTTTCTTGACTCTGTAACTGGAATTTATCTCTTGCTCTTTTCTCTCCCCCTTCTTCATGTTGTTGCTTCTTTTTCTTTAGCTTCCTTTTTCTGGCCTGTTTTTAGTTCATTCTTTTATTGTTTCCTTCATGTTGACAAATATCTACCTTCTTAATTTGTTCTACTTTAATTTTTGCCCTTTCTACAGTTAAGAATGATAGTTATTGGTTTTAATTAGCTTTTACTGCACCCCTATCACTCATTTGTCTGTGGGATTTTGTTGTTATAATAGTGTGTGTTCTCTCTGAGGAGTACTACAGATTAAATCATCAAGAGAAAGCTGCTCACTAACAAGATCCTCACATAAAAGTGGAAGAGATATTCATTCTAGTGGATGTGCAACTCTCAGCATTGAAACAAAAAAATAAATAGAAAAAATAAGGCAACACAACTTCTCCAAGGAAGAAGGTAGCTGTTCAGTAACAAAGACACTGAAGTAGATGAGACATTGAAGAAAGAATCCAAAAGGTTAATATTAAAAATGATTGACAACATCAAAGAAGAGAGAACATATAGATAAATTAATTATGGAAAACAATGCAAGATGTGAAAGGAGAATTCAATACAGAAATATTCTTTTTAAAAAACATAAATCTTAGAAATAAAAAATTCAATCAAATTTTAAAAGTTAATTGAAAGTCTCAACAGTAGAATAATCAAACAAAAGAAACAACAACAGGTTCAAAGACAGAGGCAGTGAATTTTCATAAACTGTAATATGATCAGAACTTTTAAGACCTCTGAGGCACCATTGAATACCAAACTTAAGGACAATAGATTTGGATAAAAAACTCAGATACAGTCCAAAAGCAAAGAAAACATTGAAATACTTTGGAAACATATAGCATCCAGATACAGGTGGCATTAAACAAAAGTGACAAGAAAAGAGCCTGCCTGTGTCATATCACAGTTAAACTGGCAAAAGCACAAGGGAACAATATGGAAGGCTTCGAGAGAGAAGTTCCACGTTACCTATAATGGCAAACTTATAGCTAATTTCTCAGAAAAAATCCTAAAGGCCAACAAGACAGGACATGGTATGTTGTTGTGGAATATTTGCTTGCATTGTGAAGATGTGTCTTTGTCAAGGCACCTTCTGATTGGTTTAATAAAGAGCTGAATAGCCAATAGGTAGGCAAGAGAAGGTTAGGTGGGACTTCTGGGGACAGAGAGAGCTCTGGGAAGAAGAAAGATGGAGATGCAGAACAAGCAGAATGTGCAGGAAGAGAAGTAACAGCCACAGGCCACATGACAGAATGTAGATTAATATAAATGGGTTAATTTTAGTTATAAGAGCTAGTTAGGAACAAGCTTAAGCTATAGACAAAACTTTCATAATTAATAATAAGTTTCCATGTCATTATTTGTGAGCTGGTAGCTGATGAAAAAGCTTGATACAGTATGTTTTAAGACCAGAAAGAAAATAACTGCCAACCCAGATTATGATATCTAGCAAAGCTGTCATCCAGAATTAGATAAAAAACAGAACATTAAAAACAAGCTGAAGAAATGTATGGCCACTGATGACACTTAAAGGAATCCTACATGCAGAAGAAAAGAAAACAAAATCATGAGAGCGCAGGAGAGGGTAAATCTTGCTAGAAGAGTAAACAAGCAAAGCGGAATTAGGAAAGAATCCAAACATTTACATTTAGTAGAGGAGACACAATGAACAGACAACCACAGAATGGTAATAACATGCCTTTAAACAATAATCATGAAAGTAAAGGACTTTAATCTTCTAATTAAATGGTAGAGATTGACTGAATTAAGGAACAGCATAATTTGTTAAATTCAAGAAATTTACCTTATTAGCAATAACACATGTAGACTGGAAGTGAAAGGATGGGAAATGATATTCCAAGCATATAGAATCTGAAATTAAGCAGGGGCAGCTACACTCATTTTCAAGAAAATGGACCTCAAGTGAAAATTGATCACAAGGGGGAAAAAGGCCACTGCATACTGATAAAGAGAACTATTTATTAAGAAGACATAACTGTAATTACATGTGCACCAAATTTTGGTGTATCCAGTTTTATAAAGAAAACACTACTGGACACAATGGAAGAAATCAGGCCCAATACAGTAATTGTTGATCATTTTAGTAGAATACTCTTACAAATAGATCTATGAGACAAAATAATTGATTTAAAAAAATAATCAAGTTTTCTGTAGAATACACATTATTTTTGACAATTTAGGGAACTTTCTCCAGAATAGATCATATTTTAGGCAATAGAATAAGTCTTAAATACTGAAAAGTTGACATAATCTCTTATATCTAGAATGAAACTAGAAATCAATAGCAAGAGAAGGTACAAAATCAAGACCAACACATGGAAATTGAAGAAAACAGTTTTGAATAATCCTTATGTCATTGGGGAAGCTTAAAAATTCCTAAAATTAGATGAAAATCAAAGAACAACACACCAGAACCTTTAGGATATACCAAGGGTCGTTCTAAGAGGGAAGTTTACACTTATGAGTACCTATACTAGAAATCAAATCAGAAAGCTATTAAATAAATAATCTAATTAGGTACCTCAAGATCTTAGAAAAACAAGACAAAATCAGTAAAAGGAGAGAAATATTAAATATGAGAACTAAAATTAATGAAATGATGACTAAGAACATTCAAGGAATGGATTAAACAAAGATTTGGTTCTTCAAAAAGATTATTTGGATTGACAAGCCAATAGCCAAACTAACCAAAGCAAAACAAAGACCCAAATAAACAAAATTAAATACAAGAAGAGAACATTAAAACAGATAACCATGAAATCCACAGGATCATTAGGGAAAACTTTGAAAAGTTTATTCCACTAAGTTGAAAAATCTGGAAGTCAAAAACAAATTTCTAGACACTATGCTCTATCAAATTAAATGAAGAGGATATGCAAAATGAAAATAGATTTAAAAAACCAATGAGATTGAAAGAGTAATAAGAGCCGGGCGGTGGTGGCGCACGCCTTTAATCCCAGCACTCGGGAGGCAGAGCCAAGCGGATCTTTGTGAGTTTGAGGCCAGCCTGGTCTACAGAGCGAGATCCAGGAAAGGTGCAAAGCTACACAGAGAAACCCTGTCTCCAAAAACCAAAAAAAAAAAAAAAAAAAAAAAAAAAGAAAAAAAAGAAAGAAAAAAGAAAATGTAATAAGGAACTTTTCTTTTTTATTTTTTATTTTATAATTTAATTTAATTTTACATATCAGCCACGGATTCCCTTGTCCTCCCCCCTCCCGTGCCCCCCCACCTTCCCCCCAGCCAACCCCCCCCCCATTCCCATCTCCTCCAGGGCAAAGACTCCCCTTAGGATTGAGTTCAACCTGGTAGATTCAGTCCAGGCAGGTCCAGTCCCCTCCTCCCAGGCTAAGCCAAGTGTCCCTGTTTAAGCCCCAGGTTCCAAACAGCTAGCACATGCACTGAGGACAGGTCCTGGTCCCACTGCCTGGGGGCCTCCCAAACAGTTCAAGCTAATCAACTGTCTCACTTATCCAGAGGGCCTGATCCAGTTGGGGGCTCCTCAGCTATTGGTTCATAGTTTATGTGTTTCCACTAGTTTGGCTATTTGTGCCTGTGCTTTTTCTAATCTTGGTCTCAACAATTCTTGCTCATACTCCTCTTTCTCACCAATTGGACTCCTGGAGCTCCACTTGGGGTCTGGCCGTGGATCTCTGCATCCGGTTCCCTCAGTCATTGGATGAGGTTTCTAGCATGACAATTAGGGTGTTTGGCCATCTATCACCAGAGTAGGTCAGTTTGGGCTTTCTCTCAACCATTGCCAGTAGTCTATTGTGGAGGTATCTTTGTGGATTTCTGTGGACCTCTCTAGCACTTTGCTTCTTCCTATTCTCATGTGGTCTTCATTTATCATGGTCTCTTCTTTCTTGTTCTCTCTCTCTGTTCTTGATCCAGCTGGGATCTCCCACTTCCCTAAGCTCTCTTTCCCTTGACCCTTGCCTTTCATTACCCCCACTCACATCCGGGTTGTTCATGTAGATCTCATCCATTTCTCTGTCATTGGGTGATCCCTGTGTCTTTCTTAGGGTCCTGTTTTCTAGGTAGCCTCCCTGGAGTTGTGAGTAGCCATCTAGTCATCTTTGTTTTACATCTAGTATCCTCCTATGAGTGAGTGCATACCATGTTTGTCACAAAAAAAAAGTTAATGACTGAACTGATGATTGGAAAATTCATTGATAACTCAGTTTAGCACACCACTTGGCACACACTAAACTAACACTCAATGAATTTTAGAACTCAGTGTAGTTTTAAGATGTGTGGTAGAAATAACACTAGATAATGAGTCAGAGTTCCTTGGTTGTAGTGCAAAGCTTGTTGTTAAATAGATATTTTTACCTGAGCATGTTACTTAATATCCTCCAAATGTCCATTTACTCAGATTTCAAATGGCCAGGTAAGTTGTATTTTACCTTCTGGTTTTTATTCTGTATCTCATTCTTATTCAAGTCTCTGTAACTTAATCTTCAGTATTTTGTTCTGCACATAAAATATAAACAGATAATTCCATAGTGTCCCTCTGACACCTCCTCCAATTATTTTAGGTCATGATAGTTCACTACTCACATCTTTACCATCTGCAAAAGTATGTAACGGAAAGGTAGACTCCTTATAACATGTACCTTTGTTCTCTTGGGGCAAAGATACTATGTAAAATACTTGGGACTTCACTACTCATGAGAGATCATGTGAAAAGGAAGATAACAGCTCTCTAACCATCCAAGTCAAAGTCACACACCCAAGAGTTAGACAATGTTAGATATTTCATCTCCAACAGACCCATGTACAAATTCTGAACAAGACCAGGAGAATCATGAGAAATGATGTAATCATTACTCAAACCACAACATTACAGGAACCTTCAGCACAGTGTGATATGGTTAATCTAAAATTATATGTGGGTACTGAATCAAAATGGTCATACAAAGGGGTTTCTTGGAAAATACATCAGTAATTCAGTAAGGGAAAATGGAGAAAATTATATATAATAAAAGATGACACATTTAGCCAACATGCAAATTATGCAGGAAGTACTATGTGGGAATCAGATGTCACATTGGTTTTTAGAAAAATTTTCAAACCATGGGTGCTTTAAAAAAATTTTATCAAGCTGGGCAGTAGTGTCACATGCCTTTAATCCCAGTACTCAGGAGGCAGAGGCAGGCAGAATTCTGTTTGAGGCCAGCCTGGTCTACAGAGTAAGTTCCAGGACAGCCAGAGCTACAGAGAGAAACCTTGTCCCCAAAACAAAAACATAGCAAAACAAAAAATCAATTATTTACTCATCATCACATTATTACTCGTTGAGTTAGTTGTGTACTTCTACAAAACAAATCACCCAAAATTTGTGATTAGATGACAGTGGTCATTTCTTATTGTCACAGTATTTTTGTGTTGGTTATATTGGGGGAATCTGTTTCAGCTGTGGTGGCAGTAGGTCTCTCATAATGTTGCAGTCAAGGTATAGAGCAGAATACATACATATGATGGCTCAGAGGGGCTGGAAATCCTACTTCATATTGATCCAGAGGCTTTCTTTGCAAGTCTTGTGTGCATAACCACAGTTCGCTTCTCACGAACCCACAGCTCAAAGAGACCAAAGAATACCCTGAAATGTCTTTAATAATCTATCCTCGAAAGTAATATAGTAGAAATAATATAAGTAATATAGTAGAAAGTAATAAAAATATAAATAAGGTACAGAGGCAGTTACAGCTTTGTAGGAGACTACAGAAAAGCAAGAACTTGGTGGTCTTTTGGGGGGGGTCTTGATTTTATATTCTATTGTCAAAAAAGTCACTAGAGCTAATACTAAAAATTCTTATGCAATGGAATTCTTTAAATGATATGGAAACAGAAAATCAGAAATCATAGACAGCCAGGGAAGTACCTAATTCTTCCATTTTTACAAGTCCAAAATTACTTAGTAGAAATGCTTCAAATCAGATATGTTTATTTAGAGCTTTTTTGGATTTTGAAAAGTTGGGGCAATACGTACAAAGGACATTACACACTGACTCTATAGGAGTGCTAGGAAAGACAGCTAAGATCAACTACATTGTTATTTATGCAGCAAAATGCACTGATTTTCACACTGAGATAAAGAGTTTAAACCTATATAGCTTAGATTTTTTTACAAAAAAAAAATTAACTCAAGATTCCCTGACAGATATTAGATTTTGTGAGCCTGTCCTAAAAGTCCTTTCCTACACATAAATCTTGTAGGGTTTGTCTGTTTTCCTTTAGCAGTTTTAGTGTTTCAGGCTTCAAATTGAGATCTTTGATCCGTTTGTATATATTTTTGTGCAGGATGATAGATACAGGTCTAATTTATTTCTATCCAGTTTCGCAGAAGCATATTTTGAAGATGCTGCCATTTCTCCACTGTTAGTTTGTGCTTCTTTGTCAAATATCAGATGGCTGTAATTACAAGTACTCATGTTCAGGCCTTCTATTTTATTCCATTGGTCTACATGTCTATTTTTGTACCAGTACCATATTGGCTTTATTTCTGTAGCTCTATAATTTATACTGAAGTCTGGAATAGCATCCCTCCAGCATTCTTGTCACTTAAGATTACTTCGGCTATCTGGAACCTTTCCTGATTCCATATGAATTTTAGGATGGCTTTCACCTATTTCTGTGGGGAATGTTGTGGATATTTTGATTGGGATTTCATTGAACCTACAAATTGCTTTTGCTAGGATTTTTTTCACGGTATTAGTTCTACAGTTCGATGACCATGAGAGGTCTTTCCATTTTCTAGTATATTTCTCAAACTTTCTTCAAAGACTTGAAGCTTCCACTTTTACTTCCTTGGTTAGGTTTACTCCAAGATACTTCATTGTCTTTGATGCTATTATAAATGGGAGTGTGTCCATGATCTCTTTGTCAGTGAGTGTGTTGTGGGTGTATAGAAAAGCTACTCAGCAGTAAAAAAACAATGACATCATGAAATTTGCAGGCAAATGGATGGAACTAGAAAATATCATCCTGAGTGAGGTAACCCAGACTCAGAAAGACAAACACGATATGTACTTACTCATAAGTGGATACTAGATATAAAGCAAAGGATACCCAGACTACAACCCACAGCTCCAGAGAAGCTAGCTAACAAAGAGAACCCTAAGAGGGATGCATGGATCACCCTGGGAAGGGGAAATAGATGAGATCTCCATGAATAAACTGAGGGTGAGGGGGCAATAGAGAGTAGGGGATGGGGATTGAGAACATAAGGAAATAGGATGGTTGAGCTGGAACAGGGATGGAGTGGGAGAGCAATGAAAAAGATACCTTGATAGAGGGAGACATCATGGGAATAAGGAGAAACTTCATGCTAGGGAAGTTCCCAGAAATCCACAAGGATGATTCCAGCTTAGACTACTAGCAGTAGTGGAGAGGGTGCCTGAGCTGGCTTACCCCAGTGATCAGATCAGTGAATACCCTAACTGTCATCGTAGAGCCTTCATCCAGTAACTGATGGAAGCAAATGCAGAGATCCACAGCCAAGCACCAGACTAAGCTCCAGAAGTCCAGTTGAAGAGAGAAAAGAGGGATTCTGTGAGCAAGGGGCATCAAGATTATGATGGGAAAACCTACAGAGACAACCAAATCAAGATAGTGGGAATTCATGAACTTTAGACCAACAGCTGTGGAGGCTCCATGGGACTGTACTAGGCCCTTTGCATAAGCAAGACAGTTGTGTAGCTTGATCTGCCTAAAGGCCCCCTGATAGTAGGATCAAGATCCATCCCTTGAGTTTGAGCTGGCTTTTTGGAGCCCATTACCTATGGTGGGACACCTTGCACAGCCTTGATGCAGGAGGAGGGGCTTGGACCTGCTCAACTGAATGTGCCAGGCTCTGCTGACTCCCCATAGGAGGCCTTACCTTTTCAGAGGAGAGAATGGGGAGCTGGAGGGAAGGCTAGGGGGTGGGAGGAGAGAATAGAGTGGGATCTGTGATAGGTATGCAAAATGAATTAAAAATGTCTTAATAAAAAAAAGACTTTAAAGGCTTTTTGATGAAAAGAAAACCTCAACAGCCATTCTAATCATTGTAACTAGGGCTGGTCTTAACTACTAGCATCCTCCCTCTCTCATTTTTATTTCCATTCTCTGAGTTTCCATTTGATATTTTGAGAAGTGTAATTCTCCCCTCATGTGGTCATTATCAGAATCAAATAAGATGATATATGTAAAGTCTATGTTCCTAGAAGGCTTTCAGTTCCTAGAAGGCTAAACTCCTAGATAATCTCAGCATCCTATGAATTCTACCTCACTTTGGTCTTAAATCTTTTCTGTAATACTTTCTCTTTACTGTTCTACATACTGTGGACTATAATATGCTCTGCAAAATCTTCAGTGCCCAAATACACAGTTTTAATTAAAGAGGGTACATGTAAAAGTAATATCAGTTAGCGGCCCTAGGCTTTAGAGCCCACATGATTGTGGTAGTGCAGAACTTCTACGGAAAAAAAAATCACTCTAACACCAAGATCATAGGTGTGTCATATTGTCTGTGACACCTTATCATCATGTGTACACAAGAAGAGAAAAATCATCTCCTTAGCTTGGGAAAAAGTGGTCTTTTTGTGACTCAGACACAAGGGAAAATGTGGTACGTTTAACAGGAAACGCCTCCCATTGGTTCCCGGTTGGTAGCACTATTTCTAAAAGTTATGAAACACTTAGGAGGTATGGGCTCACTGGGGAAAGTACAGGGTCACTCTGGGTTCCATAGCTTTATTCCAATCCCTGCCTTCCCTCTCTGCTTCTTGTGAACAGATAGAAATAGAACCATCCAGCTTCCTGCTCCTACTGCCATGTCATGCCTTCCTGGCCAACATGGACTGTCCTTCTGGAGCAAAATCAACTCTTTTGAACACCAAAATAAACTCCTTCTTCTCTAAGTTGCTTTTGTTCATAGTATTTATTCACATCAATGGAAAAGTAACTAATACAAGAAGTAATCTGAACCACCTGATTAAACCAGGGTAAATGAATAGTTGTTGGTTGTTGCTTTGGGGTTTTTGTTTGTTTGTTTGTTTGTTTTTATATTTGTAGTAGGAAAACTTATGGAAGGCTCCTAATAAACAAAATTTCACTACACATAGCATTGCTTAGATCCTGTCAACATAGGGAAATGACTCATTTTCCCAGTTTACCCACAATAGTAGCACATTTAAAATAAATTAAAATTTAAATAAATTAAAATGTTTAAATAAAAACTATCCTGGGGCTGAAGAGATGACTCAGTGGCTAAGAGAGGGCACTGCTCTCCCAGAGAATCTGAGTTCAGTCCCTGTCACACCCGGCAGGTGGCTTACAAGCACGTAGAACATCAATTCTAGGAGAGATGATGCCATCTTCTGGCCACAACTATCATATGCACACACATAGCATTCACTCACACAGATACACACATATACATAAATACAAATAACAAAAATAAATCTTTTTAAAAAATCAGAGTTGACGCTCATAGAATATTTTTTTAAAAAGCCATGCAGAAGATTCTAATAAGCCATGGTGGTATATATCTTGAATCCTAGTACTCAAAATGCAGAGTCAGGAGGAGCTCTGTACGTCTCAGGCCATCCTTGTCTACATAGCAAATTTCAGGACAGTTGGGGCTACATAGTGAGACCCCATTAAAAGAGAAAGAAAGAGTGGGGGAGGGAGGGAGAGATCCTAATGTTTTCAAAGGCCAGTCTGGCTTCTTAAAAGTAAAGTGATTTTTGAAATATCCAAGATTGATTTTGTTGAAACTACCACAGCCAAATTAAAACCCTACCTGTCTTCCCTGGGGAAAAAAATCTATAGCAGAGCAACAGACCATGTGTACTGGCAAGGGTTTGGCAACCTCACATTAGGAAAATAATGATGGTTCAGATTCAAAGGAGCTCACAGTCAATCTTTATGCCTAAACAGAGACTCATTAAGCACACAGTGCACTAACTACAGTGCACCCTACAGGGATAAATTCAGAACTATTGGTGTAGGAGATGTTAGGGCTGGAGCAACTCTGAACTTCTATAAAGGCTACATAAAAGCTTACCTCTGAACATCACCCAACTCTCAAGGCTGCCATGCCCTCCTGTTTGAGCAAGAGTTGAAAAATGCTTAATCTTTTGATGGTTATCTGTCCTCATCATGTTATTCTAACCTGTGTATTCTGAAGCTTAAAATTTGAAGATATAACTTGAATAAATGGGATTAGGTAAAGAATATCATATATCTAAGTCCAAGTTCAGATGGCCAATCATGATTACTAATATTGTTTCTCCAGTCATGCCTACCAAGAGAGTTCAAGAGGTACTTCATTTCACAAAACATTGGTTACAAAAGTCTCTCTTGGATATAAATTCTGTGTTTAAGTAACACGTCACAAGGCAACAATGTTTAAAAAATTAAAAATTCATCTTTAAAAAGCCAAAAAAGTAAGATAAACAGCAAAAGTGATAAAAATCACATACTGAGAAAATCCACAAAGCAGGGTCAGGACATGTCCACAAAGGAATAAAAAGGAAACAGAAAAGGGATAGGGAAGACATAAACAAAGAAAAATAAAGTGCAAAGAGGAAGGAAAAGTAAAGAGTACATACACGCAGGATTAGAGTAAATGAGGGACAAACACAGGGCAAGAAGAACAAACTGCCATCTCAAGAGGTCTCTGTGTATGGGAGAAAATCATGATGAAAATATTAATTGCATAGGATAAAGTATACTAAACTGTGTTCATATATTGGGAAACCTAAATCAGACTTTTAAACTGTCAACATATAATAATGCTTTATAAGCATATAAGAAAATTGGCAAAGTCAATATAAATGTACCATCATGGAAAAATAGGTTAAGTATTAAGAAGAGTCATAGAGGTAAATACTCACAGAGAGACACAAGAGTACTGAAGATTCCCCCTTAGAGAAAACAATGACTTTCAAAAAGCCATGGCATTTTAAGTGTCTATCGTAGTTCATGTCTCTCAGCCTTGTATGTGACAGGATAAATATTAGACCCATGCCCAATGAATCCATTTCCTACTGAGTGGTTTTCTCACTCATACTATCCTAGAGCAATCTTAATCATAAAAATCCATCCCCTTTGAGATAAAGTCCCATTATGTGGCCCCAGCCGGCCTACAACTCTCTCTGTGGGCCTGACTGTGTCAAACTCACAGACCTCTTCATGCTTCTGCCTCTTGAGTGCTGGGATTAAAGTTATGTGCTACAATGCTCAAAAAGTCTAAAGAGATCAATTCAAAGGCACTAGCCAATAATATGAATAGACAAAAAAAATACTATAACATCTTGTGGTGTCTTCCTAGGAACTATTAAAACCAGTATGGTGGTTTGAATAAGAACAGCCCCATAGACTCATATGTTTGAATGCTTAGCCCATAGGAAGTAGCACTATTGAGAGATATGGCCTTGTTGGAGTTGGTGTGACCTTGTTGGAGGAAGTGTGTCACTGTGGAGGAGGGCTTTGAGGCCTCATGTACACTTAAGCCACACCCAGTGTGTCAATTTCTCCTTCTGCTGCCTGAAGATCAAAATGTAAAACTCTCAGCTTCTTCTCCTGAATCATATCTGCTGGTAAGCTAAAATGTCCTGCCATGATGATAATGGACCAAACTTCTGAAACTGTAAGCCAGCCCTACTTAATTTTTTTCCTTTATAAGAGTTACTGTGGCCATAGTGTCTCTTCACATCAATAGAAACACAAACTAAGATAGCCAGTATTCTTTTCCTTTTTAATATAGGCTTTATTCTATTCTTACAATTTTATGTGCATGGGTGTTTTGCCTGCATGTATTTCTATGCATCTCATGTGTGCCTACTGCCCAGGGAGGCCAGAAGAGGGCTTCAGACCCACTGGAACTAAGTTATAGATGGTTGTGAGCCACCATGTGGGAGCTGGGAATCAAATCCGGTCCTCTGAAAGGGCAGCCAGTGCTCTAAATTGCTGAGTCATTTCTCTATCTCCCAGCATTATTTTTTACTGAGCTTCTAAATGCTGGGATTGACTGGTATAATTCCTGTGATTAGCCACTTAATATGCTAAATAAGTATTTCAGATGTAATTAACTTTTCTAATCAGCTGACGTTAACATAAGAAGGCTCTAATGCGGTATTATCCAAGTAATCACATTTCACCCTTAAAAACGGAAGAGGAAGTAAAAAAAAAAAAAAAAAGCAGATGGACTGGAAGGGACTGAAAGCCTGAGGACTTAATGGGCCAATGCCAGCTATCCAGTGGGAGGGTCACATAAAAGCATGCAGATGGAAATGAACTCTGTCAACATCCTGAACAATTTTTTTTTCTTTTTTGAGACAAGGTTTCTCTGTGTAGTTTTGGAGCCTGTCCTGAAACTCGCTCTGTAGACCAGGCCAGCCTTGAACTCATAGAGATCTGCCTGCCTCTGCCTCCCTAGTGCTGTGATTAAAGGCATGTGCCACCACTGCCCAGCTATATTTTTTCTTTTTATAACATAATTCTGCTGTGGAAAATCCTTTTGTACACTGTGAAGATTTGTCTCTGTGATTGGTTTAAAAAGCAAGCTGATTGGCCAATAGCTGAACAAGATAAAGTTGGGCAGGAAAGCCAAACTGAGAATGATGTGATGAGGGAGGGTGGAGTCAAAGGAGTTGCCAGCCAGATAGAGAATGAGTCAGACATACAAAATGAGATAGAGGTAAAGGTCATGAGCCTTGGTGCAGTACAAGGATTAATAGAAATGGGTTAAGTTAGCCGGGCGTTGGTGGCGCACGCCTTTAATCCCAGCACTCAGGAGGCAGAGCCAGGCAGATCTCTGTGAGTTCGAGGCCAGCCTGGGCTACCAAGTGAGTTCCAGGAAAAGGCGCAAAGCTACACAGAGAAACCCTGTCTCGAAAAACTAAAAAAAAAAAAAAAAAAAAAAAAGAAATGGGTTAAGTTGTAAGAGCTAGTTAGTAATAAGCCTGAGCTACTGGCTGAGCATTTATAATTCATAGTCAGCTTCTGATTAAGTTATTTGGGAACAAGCAGTTGAGACAGGAAATGTTCAACTACATATGGTGTTCCAACATGTGGCCAAAATTTCCACATAAAATCTGACAAAGCTTAAAAAATGATTCTAGATACACAAGAATAGAGTCAAGTGTAGCTTCTTCGTAACCATCTTTGCTCTATTAGGCTCTGTTTGCTGGCAGCAAGCAGAGGTGTGGCAGCTCTTTAAGAGATGGCTTCCTGACTTGGTGTTAGCAGCAAAAATCACACAGCTCTTTTAAGAGTCCCTGATGCCAAACACTTAAATGGAGTTTATGAACAGCAGGTGGCACACTACTCAGTGGCTGCATGGACCCAAAAACTTCCCAAAGTTGGGGTGGTACACATGGTTCCCAGAGTCATAGCTGGTGGTAAACGTACCACCGCCATGTTGAAAAGCTGAGGTGGGTGGAGTCAGGTGGGATAAACCCTAAACAGTTTGCAATGTGTATAAAAATGTATGTAGGCTTGGAAAAAAAGAGGAAAAGGAATATAGACAGTTATATAAAGAAATAGAAAGTTTTAAAAAATAAAGTCTTTAAAGATAAAGTAAAAGTAACATAAAAAATAAGCCATGTAAAAATGGAAACCACACAGAGAGTCTGGATTATATTGTCTTTGGGATTTTTAACTGCAGAGAGACATTTAATTGTAAAGGCTGCTCAGTTAAACCAATATGTATATTTTAAAGGTATCTTAACTTCAAAATTTGGATCTAAGGATATGTTGCTTTGGAAAGGAGGCTCTGTTTTTGTTTCCACAGGAAGCAAGAGGCTATGGATTTGTTCCAGGTTAAGATGGATCAGATTTGATCAAGCCAGACCCCCTGAACCTTAACAGATGGTACCTATCAACAGAGGTTATAACTGGTCTTCCCAGGACTTGACCATTATCTTGAATTTTCTCAGGATTCCCATAAGACTTCCAGCACTCCTTATCAGCAGGAAGTAGCCTAGAAAACTTCATTCACATTTCCAAAAATTGGACTATTGATATTTGTTTGTTTAGAGATTGGTTACAAATTGTTATTCATCATAGTCAATATCTTTCTAAAGAAAAAAGGAGGATAGGATATAGACATGAGGGATAAAAGGGTAGATTATTGGATCTACTTTTAAAGAGTAACAACTTATTTGAAATGTTTTATATTGCTATGGATTTTAGTTTATTGATACAAATTTAAAGTTAATTTTGTTATACTATATATATTTCTACTCTTGTTTAAGGTATTGTGTTTATGCAGCTCATTTGAAATTGTAATGTATAATTAAGAAATATAGATTAATAATTAGTCATCTATGATAATAAAACTTATAGTCATGTTAGTTAAGTTTTCTTTCTAGATATATATAGATATATTTCAATTAGGTAGGTAATCTTCAAACACTTCAAAGACCTACAGAATATGGCATTTTAAATGTTTTAAAAACTTAGACTTTCATGGACAATGAGACATGTCTGCTCCTGGCAGCACCAATTACTTCAAGGAGGATGATAGGCATCGAAGCAACTCATTATGGAGTTTGCTTTCTTTGTGGCAAAAGTTAGCCACTGGGCAAAAAAGTGCCCTTGCATTGACTGATTGACTGTTTTATAAACTAGACATGCAGGACTCATAGGAAGGTGACCACTAAACTTTGTAAAGCGAAATGGTTCTTCAAGTTCCTGCTTCACAGAGGAAACTGCCAGACATTCTACAGAACACAGAAAAAAGTGACTGAGAGACTCTCGGCCTATGGGCTGAAGATGGATGCCCCAACTTTACAGGATCTTTGAATGATTGTCCAGGTAGCCAGCTGTCTCTGTCATTCTAGATTTTTGGAAGTTGCTTACAATTCTCTTCCTGTTTACTTAGATAATATTGTATCCTTCTGAATTCTTTGATGTAGTTGAAGACTAGATAATTATAATTTTCCTTGGTTATAATAAAAGATAAATTAGATATAAAACTTTAGACTCACAAATATAGGATAGATAGAATATTTTCTTTAATTTTGCCAAATACAAATAGTCTAGATATTATAACTGTAATTTTTGCTAGATAACTATTTTGTTATATGTAATTTTACTATGTTGAAGTTAAAACCTTCCTTTTAAAAAGAAAGAAAAGGGGAAATGATGGGTGATGTTGCTCTGTATGCTGTGAATTTGATGCTCTGATTGGTTGATAATAAAATGCTGATTGGCCAGTAGCCAGGCAGGAAGTGTAGGTGGGATAAAAAGACAAGGAGAATTCTGGGAAAAGGAGTCTGAGTCAGCAGATGCCAACCTGTTGTCCAGGGAGCAGCATGTAACAGCACACAGGTAAAGCCACAGAACACGAGGCGACATATAGATTAACAGAAATGGGCTGAGTTTAAGTACAAGAGCTTGTCAGTAGTTAGCTGGAGCTAATGACTGAGCAGTTTTAATTAACATAAGCCTCTGTGTGTTTACTTGGGGGACACGAATGGGAGAGATTTGTCCCCACTGCCAGCAGGCTGGAACACAAGAAATCTTCCAGCTACAAGTAAGGATGGGGGGGATAGGGGAATTCTGGATTCAGATGGGGATTGAACTCCTGATTAGGCAGGCATGAGGTAACAGAAGTTTTGTCAAATAGTGATTGGTACTGGTGTTGCTGAAAGGAAATTAGCAACTTATATACAAGTGACATAAGCTATCCTTTATGTTTGTCTCAATTCTGATTGGTCTCCCCCAGGGTACAGTTTATGGCTCTCCCTGGTTATTGTAATGGTAAGGCCTAGTCCCAGTATTATTAGTCTGCAGCCTGTCATGGCTGCACTAATGTTAAGTTAAGCCTCTTCAGCACTTAATGTTATGAGCTTGCCTCTTAGTAATGTTTTCATTGTGTCCCATAAGTTTGAGTATGCTGTGTATTCACTTTCAATGAATTCTAGGAAGTCTTTTGTTTCTTTCTTTATTTCTGCCTTGGCCAATTTTCATTCTGTGGTGTTCAGTTTCCATGAATTTCTAAGCTTTCTTTTGTTTTTGTTGTTGTTGATATCTAACTTTAATCTATGGTGGTCAGATAGGATGTAGGGTGTTGTTTCAATTTTCTTGTATCTATTGAGACTTGCTTTGTGTCTCACTATGTGATCAGTTTTTGAGCAAGTTCCATGAGCTGCAGAGAATAAGGTAGAGCCTTTTATGTTTGGGTGAATGTTCTCTAAATATCTTTTATGTCCATTTGGTTTATAATGTCCATTGGCTCTATCACTTCTCTGTTTAGTTTTTATCTAGATGACCTGACTATTGGTGAGAGTGGGGTATCAAAGTCTCCCACTATCAAAGTGTGAGAGTAAATGTGTGATTTAAGCAGAAGTAGTGTTTCTTTTACAAAGGTGGGTGCCCTTGTGTTTTGAGCATAGATGTTAAGAATTGAAATGTCATCTTGGTGGATTTTTCCCTTGATGATTATGTAGTAGCCTTCCCTATCTCTTATGAATATTTTTGGTTTTAAGTCTATTTTGCTAGATATTGAAATGACTACACCAGCTTGTTCCTTAGGTTTATTTGCTTGGAATATCTTTTCCCAACACTTTACCCTGAGGTAATGTATATCTTTGATATTGAGATGTTTTTCCTGGGGGTGGGCAGCCCTCCCATGTGGGGCAAGACCAGCTATCCTGCTGCAGTGTACTGCAAGGGGCAAGGCCAGTGAGGGGTGGGGTAGGCTCAGCACAGCCCTTGGATTTCAACACACATGATTCTTATGAATCCCTGTGGAAACACAGGCCATGGACATCATCACAGCCCCCAGCCACAGCAGGATCATGGCCATCAATAGCAGCTCAGGCCTGGATGTCACCATGACCCCAGTGGCAGCACAGGTCGACCAGATCATCATGGCTCTGGTGGTAGCATATCCCTTAAATACAAACATGGTCTCAGGTGACTGTCCAGACCCCAGGTATCTGCACAGCCCTCAGTGGTAACAGAAGCCATGGACATCAACTCAGAATCTGGCTGCTGCGGGGCCATGGACCCAGACATGGCTGTAGGCAGAAGTCTTGGCCCAGATGGCACCATGGCCCCATGTGGCAGCACAGGCCATCCAGCTCAACATGGCCCCAGTGTTAGCATGGCCCTCAAACGCCAACAAGGCCACAAGTTGTTGCCTAGATCCTGGGCATTTGTGTCACCTTTTGTGGTATTATGGCCATGGACATCAACACAGACCCTGGCTGTGGTAAGACCATGGCCCCAGACATGATCCCCATCAGCAGCTTGGCTAAGATATCACCATGCCTCTAGATGGCAGCATAGGCCACTCAGATCTGTATAGCCCCCATGGCAGAGCAGCCCTCAGACAACAACATGGCCCTATATGATGGCCCAGACACTGGCATGGCCTTTGATGGCATCAGGAGTCATGGACATCAACACAGACCCTGCTGTGGTAGGGCCACAGACCCAGACATGTCCCTCATCAGCAGCCCTGGCCTGGATGATACTATGGCCCCAGGTGACAATGTCTGTCACTCAGATCAGCGTGACTCAGATGGTAGCATGGTCCTCAGGTGCCAACATGGCCACAGGTTGCAGTCTAGACCCCAGGCATCCCTGTGGCCTTAGTAGCAACATGGAGGTCAACACAGACCCAGGAAGCAGTAGGACCACAGACCCAGACATGGCCCTAGCCAGCAGTCCAGGTCAGGACATCAACCTGGGTAACAAGTAAGCCCCAAACATCATCCCATTCCTCACTGCCCTTGCCTCTTCAGATCTGCCTCTTTCTACAGCACACAAACCATTCTGCCTCTATTTCTATCCCGTTTCTCCACCATATTCTCACTCATCATAGTGACACCAGGTAGGCCTATGGATGCCTTCAAGCAGCCCAGACAGTAGAATTGTGAAGACCCAGGCTGCCCTGTGGGTGTCTTCCACCCTCCTGAGCTTCATGGCATCAGGTAGGTCTGTGGACCCAATATTTCTTTTTAACTACAAAAAAAAGAGAAAAAATGTAAAAGAGGCTAGGGATGTAGCCCCATGGCATAGTGTTTGCCTAACATGTGTAAGCCTCCATATTCAATTTCTAACATCACAAAAAAGAAAAATGAAAAAAAAGAGAGAAATTCATTGAGCCTCCCAATTATGCCAGGTTCTGATATCTTACACTTTGCCAAGCTGTTACACATTACAGCTCAAAAGATTAGTTAGTAAGGCAGCATAGCTGATTCAGTTCACACCGTCTTGGTCATGTGTAGTAGTCAGCATCCATGGAAGAGATATTCAGCTCCTTATATAGTCTTCTTCCACTTCACATAAGATTGATCTGTATGGTACAGAATTTATGAAAAGTGACAATGTGTCATTTCCAAGGGTAAACTAAAAAAAAAGATGCTCTCCCTCCTGCTTTGCATGCTCGAGTGCCATATGGAGAAGCCAGATTCTATGTACAAGGATGCTAAAGCTGACCCACTGAGAGAGTCACAAGGTAAGGACATGAGGTCTCCCAACAGCCAGCACCAACTTTTCAGAGGAACATCCCACTGAAGTGGGTTCCTCTGCTCCAGCCACACCTTCCATTGATTGCAATCATGGGATTTTTTTTTAATTTCAATTTTTTTTATTAAGAAATTTTCTACTCACTCCACATACTATCCACAGATTCTCCCTCTTCCCTCCCCCAACCCCCTAGCCCTCTTTCCCAAGCTACCCCACATCCCCACATCCCCCAAATTGAGGTCTCCCATGGGGAATCATCAGAGCCCAGCACACTGAGCCTATGCAGGTCCAAGTTCCTTTCCACTGCACAAAGGCTGTGCAAGGCATCACACCACAGGCACCAGATTCCCAGAAGCCTGTCCATAGACCAGGGACAGATCCCAATCCCCCTGCCTGGGTGCCCTCCAAACAGTTTGAGCCAAACAATTGTCTTATGTATCTAGAGGGCCTAGTCCAGTCCCATGGGGGCTCCACAGCCACCAGTCTACAGTTCATGGACTTCCACTAGTGTGGTCCATCATCTCTGCACATCCTCCCATCGTGATCTCAACATCCCTCACCTGCAGAATCCCTTCTCTCTCTCATTAATTGGATTCCTGGAACTCAGCCTGGTGCCTGGCCATGGATCTCTGCATCTGCCTCCATCAGTCACTGGACAAAGGCTTTATGATGACAGCTAGGTTATTTGCTAGACCGGTCACCAGAGTAGACCAGTCTAGGCACCCTCTGGACCACTGCCAGCAGATCAAGGTGGGGTCATCCTTGTGGATTCCTAAGAGCCTCCCCAGAACCCTGCATCTTCCTATTCCCATGATGTCCTCATCTATCATGGTATCTTCCTCCCTGCCCTCCCGCTCTGTCCCTGTTCCAGGTTGACCATCCCATTTCCCTATGTTCTCATCCCCCACTCCTTGACCTCTGCCACACCCCATACTCAGTCTGCTCATGTAGATCTCATCTAATTCTACGCTGGGTCATCCATGTGTCCCCCCTAGGGTCTTTTCCTGTTAGCAAGCCTCACTGGAGTTGTGGGTTGCAGTCTGGCCATCCCTTCCCTCACATCTAGTATCCACTTATGAGTGAGTACATACTATGTTTGTCCTTCTGAGTCTGGATTATCTCACGCAAGATGATATTTTCTAGTTCCATCCATTTGCTTGCAAGTTTCATGATATCATTGTTTTTTACTGCTGAGTAGTACTCCATTGTATATACATGCCACATATTCTTTATCCATTCTTGAATTGAGGGGTTTCTAGGTTGTTTCCAGGCTCTGGCTATTACGAATAGTGCTGATATAAACACAGTTGAGCATGTGTCCTTGTGGTAAGATTGAGCATTCCTTGGGTATATGCCCAAGAATGGTATAACTGGGTCTTGAGGGAGACTTATTCCCAACTTTCTGAGAAACCACCATACTGATTTCCAGAGTGGCTGTACAAGTTTGCATTCCCACCAACAGTGGAGGAGTGTTCCCCTTGCTCCACATCCTCTCCAACATAAGCTGTCTTCAGTGTTTTTAATCTTAGCCATTCTGACAGATGTAAGATGGTATCTCAGAGTTATTTTGATTTGCATTTTCCTGATAACTAAGGATGTTGAGCAAATCCTTAAATGCCTTTCAGCCATTTGAGATTCTTCTGTTTAGAATCCTGTTAAGCTCTGTAGCCCATTTTTTAATTGGACTGCTGGGCATTTTGATGTCTAGTTTCTTGAGTTCTTTATATATTCTGGATATCAGCCCTCTGTCAGATGTGGGGTTGGTGAAGATCTTTTCCCATTCTGTAGGCTGTTGTTTGGTCTTATTGACCATGTCCTTTGCTCTATAAAGCTTCTCAGTTACAGGAGGTCCCTTTTATTAATTGTTGCTCTCAGTGTCTGTGCTACTGGTGTTATATTTAGGAAGTGCTCTCCTGTGCCAATGCGTTCCAGATTACCTCCTACTTTCTCTTCTATCAAGTTCAGTGTAACTGGATTTATGTTGAGGTCTTTGATCCACTTGCACTTGAGTTTTATGCATGGCGACAGATATGGATCTATTTGCAATCTTCTGCATGTTGACATCCAGTTATGCCAGCACCATTTGTTGAAGATGCTTTCTTTTTTCCATGGTACAGTTTTGGCTTCTTTGTCAAAAATCATTATGTTCATTGGTGTGTGGATTAATGGTAGGGTCTTCAATTCGATTCCATTGGTCCACATGTTGGTTTTTATACCAGTACCAAGCTATTTTTATTACTATAGCTCTGTAGTAGAGCTTGAGTCAGGGATCATGGTGCCTCCAGAGGTTGCTTTATTATACAGGATTCTTTGGCTATCCTAGGTTTTTTGTTTTTTCATATAAAGTTAAGTATTGTTCTTTCCAAGTCTGTGAAGAATTGTGTTGAGATTTTGATGGGGATTGCATTAAATCTGTAGATTGCTTTTGGTAGGATTGCCATTTTTACTTTGTTGATTCTACCTATCCATGAGCATGGGAGATCTTTCCATTTTCTGATTGATTTTCTTCTGTGGTGGTATTGTGTTCCCCAAAATATTGTGCACCCTAATAAACTTATCTGGGGCCAGAGACAGAACAGCCACTAGATACAAAGGCTAGAAAATGGTGACACTCACACCTTTAATCCTAGCACTCCAGAGGTAGAAATCCCTCTGGATCTCTGTGAGTTCAAGGCCACATTGGAAATGGCCAAGCATGGTGACTCACACCTTTAATCCCAGAAAGCGAGCCTTTAATCACAGGGAGTGGTGGTAGAAAGCAGAAGGTATATAAGGCGTGAGGATCAGAAACTAGAAGCATTTGGCCTGGTTAAGCATTTGGCTGGTTAAGCTTTCAGGCTTCCAGCAGCAGTTCAGCTGAGACCCATTCTGGATGAGGACTCAGAGGCCTCCAGTCTGAGGAAACAAGACCAGCTGAGGATCCAGCGAGGTGAGGTAGCTGTGGCTTGTTCTGGTTCTCTGACCTTCCAGTGTTCACCCCAATAACTGGCCTCAGGTTTGATTTTATTAATAAGACTCTTTAAGATTCATGCTACATTCTTCAATTTCTTTCTTCAGAGACTTAAAGTTCTTATCATACAGGTCTTTTACTTGCTTAGTTAGAGTTACCTCAAGGTATTTTATATTATTTGTGGCTATTGTAAAGGGTGATGTTTCTCTGATTTCTTTCTCAGTCCCTTTTTCATTTGTATATAGGAGGGCTACTGATTTTTTTTAGTTAATCTTGTATCCTACCACCTTACTGAAGGAATTTATCAGCTGTAGGAGTTCCCTGGTAGAATTTTTGGGGTCACTTATGTATACTATCATATCGTCTGCAAATAGTGAAAGTTTGACTTCTTCCATTCCAATTTCTATCCCTTTGATCTCCTTTTGTTGTCTTATTGCTCTAGCTACAACTTCAAGTACTGTATTGAATAAGTATGGGGAGAGTGGACAGCCTTGTCTTGTTTTTGATTTTAGTGGAATTGCTTTGAGTTTCTATACACTTAATTTGATGTTGGCTGTTGGTTTGCTGTAAATTGCCTTTATTATGTTTAGGTATATTCCTTGTATTCCTGAACTCTCTAGAACCTTTATCATGAAGGGGTGTTGGATTTCGTCAAAGGCTTTTTCAGCATCCAATGAGATGATCATGTGGGTTTTTATTTTTTCAGTTTGTTTATATGGTGTATTACATTGACAGGTTTTCATATGTTGAACCATCCTTGCATCCCTGGGAGGAAGCCTACTTGGTCATGGTGAATAATTTTTTTGATGTGTTCCTGTATTCGGTTACCCAGTATTTTATTGAGTATTTTTGCATCAATGTTCATGAGGGAGATTGGTCTCTAATTCTCTTTCTTTATTGCGTCTTTGTGTGGTTTGGGCATTAGGGTAACTGTAGCCTCATAAAAAGAATTTGGTAATGTTCCTTCTTTTTCTATTGTGTAGAACAATTTGAAGAGTATTGGTATTAGCTCTTCTTTGAAAATTTGGTATAATTCTGTGCTGAAACCATTTGGTCCTGGGCTTTTTTTGGTTGGGAGACTTTTAATGACCGTTTCTATTTCCTTAGGGGTTATTCATCTATTTAAATAGTTTATCTGGTCTTGATTTAACTTTGGTATGGGGTGCCTCTCCAGAAAATCATCCATTTCTTTCAGATGTTACAATTTTGTGGAGTACAGGTTTTTGAAGTATGATATGATGATTCTCTGGATTTCCTCATTGTCTGTTGTTATGTCTCCCTTTTCACTTCTGATTTTGTTAATTTGGATGCTCTCTCTCTCTCTGCTTTTTGGTTAATTTGGATAAGGGCTTATCTATCTTGTTGATTTTCTCAAAGAACCAACTCTGTTTTATTGATTTTTTGTATTGTTCTCTTTGTTTCTATTTTATTGATTTCAGCCCTCAATTTGATTATTTCTTGGCATCTGTTTCTCCTGGGTGAGTGTGCTTCTTCTTGTTCTAGAGCTTTCAGTTGTGCTGTTAAGTCACTAGTGTGAGATTTCTCCGACTTCTTTATGTGGGCATTTAGAGCTAAGAATTTTCCTCTTAACTGCTTTCGTGGTGTCCCATAAGTTCGGGTATGTTGTATACTTATTTTCATTGAATTCTAGGAAATCTTTAATTTCTTCATTTCTTCCTTGACCCATTGGTGATTCACTTGGGCATTATTCAGTTTCCATGATATTGTAAGCTTTCTGTAATTTTTGTTGTTGTTGAAATCTAACTTTAAATCATGGTGGTCTGATAAGATACAGGAGGTTATTTCAATTTTTTGTATCTGTTGAGATTTGCTTTGTGACCAAGCATGTGGTTGATTTTGGAGAAGGTTCCATGGAGTGCTGAAAAGAAGGTATATTCTTTTGTGTTAGGGTGGAATATTCTGTAGATATCTATTAAGTCTATTTGAGTCATAATGTTTGTTAGTTCCCTTATTTCTCTGTTAAGTTTCACTCTGGCAGACCTGTCCATTGGTGAGAATGGGGTGTTGAAGTCTCCCACTACTAGTGTATGGGATTTGATGTGGGATTTAAAATTTAGTAATGTTTCTTTTACAAATGTCAGTGCTCTTGTATTTGGGGCATAAATATTCAGAATTGAGATTTCATCTTGTCGGATTTTCCCTGTGATAAATATATAGCATCCATCCCAATCTCTTTCAATTGACTTTAGTTTGAAGTCTATTTTATTAGATATTAGGATAGCTACACCAGCTTGCTTCTTAAATCCATTTGATTGGAAAGTCTTTTCTGAGCTTTTTATTCTGAGGTAGTGTCTGTCTTTGAAGTTCAGGTGTGTTTATTGTATGCAGCAAATGGATGGATCTTGTTTCACATCCATTCTGTTAGCCTGTGTCTTTTTATAGGTGAATTGAGACCATTGATATTGATGGATATTAATGACTAGTTATTGTTAATTCCTGTTATTTTTTGATGGTAGTGTTGTATGTTTCCCTTCTTTGGTATTTGTTGGTATGGGACTATCTTTTGCCTGTGTTTTCATGGGTGTAGCTAACTTCCTTAGGTTGGATTTTTCCTTCAAGTGCTTTCTGTAGGGCTGGATTTGTGGAGAGATATTGTTTAAATCTCATTTTATCATGGAATATTTTGTTTACCCCATCTATGTTGATTGAGAGTTTTGCTGGATATAATAGTCTGGGTTGGCATCCATGGTCTCTTAGTATCTGCATAACGTCTGTCCAGGACCTTCTGGCTTTTAGAGTCTCCATTGAGAAGTCAGGTGTTATTCTTATGGGTCTGTCTTTATATGTTACTTGGCCTTTTTCCTTTGCAGCTCTTAATATTTTTTCTTTATTCTGTATGTTTAGTGGTTTGATTATTATGTGGCAAGGGGACTTATTTTGGATCCAGTCTATTTGGTGTTCGGTAACCTTGTATTTTTATAGGCATTTCCTTCTTTAGGTTAGGAAAGTTTTCTTCTATGATTTTGTTGAATATATTTTCTGTGTCTTTGAGTTGGTATTCTTCTCCTTTTCTATCCCTGTTATTCTTAGGTTTGGTCTTTTCATGGTGTCCCAAATTTTCTGAACATTTTGGGTCATGACTTTGTTGGCTTTAGTGTTTTCTTTGACTGATGAATCTATTTCCTCTACCATATCTTCAATGCCAGAGATCCACTCTTCCATCTCTTGCATTCTGTTGGTTATACTTACACCTGTAGTTCCTGTTCATTTACTCAGATTTTCCACTTCCAGCATTACCTCAGTTTGTGTCTTCTTTATTGTCTCCATTTCAGTTTTGAAATCTTGAACTGTTTCCCTCACTTGTTTAATTGCTTTCTCTTGGCTTTCAAGGGATTTACTGATTTCTTCCCATTTTTTGTTTGACTTTTCCTCGATTTCTTTAAGGGAATTTTTCATTTCCTCTTTTAAGATCTCTAATATCTTCTTAAAGTCATTTTTATGGTAGATATCTTCTGTTTCTTCTGTGTTGGGATGTTCAGGTCTTGTTGATGTAGGTTCTGATGGAGCCATATTGGTTTTTATGTTGTTGGCTGTATTTTTGCACTGGCATCTACCCATCTGTTTCTCCACTTGGCACAAGCAGTGTCTGTGTCTGAGAGAGCCTCTCTTGGACTGATTGATACTCTTGATCCAGTAGGAGCTCTTGGTCTAGTCGATTCTGATGGACTCTGTCTCAGGGAGCAGCTCTTAGTTCAACTGGCACTAGTGGGCTCTGTCTCAGGAAGTAGCTGCAGTCTTAGTGCGTAGTAGATGGTGGTAGTCTGACCTGTCTGCAGGAGGTCTGCCTGCCAACTGGCCTGAAACTGGGACTCTTATTCTAATCAGGTGCTAGCGGGCTCTGTCTCAGGGAACAGTTGCAGTCTCGGAGGGTGGGTGGGATTTGGGGAAGGTGAGGCTTGGGTTACAGGGTCTGATGGGGAATGGTGGTAGTCTGACCTGTGTGTAGGAGGTCTGCCTGCCAACTGGCCTGAAACTGGGACTTCAGTGGGTGGTGGTGTATGGACACAGGGTTGTGCCCCTGGGCCCAAAGCCTAAGGGCTGGGGAGTTTGGATATGAGGATAAAGACTCACCTCTTAGTCCAGTCGGGTGATGGCAGGTTCTGTCTCAGGGAATAGTTGCAGTCTCTGAGCAATCATGGGATGTTTTGACTACATCTCAGGAAAGATCCTAACCCTTGCCACACAGCTAAACTGTTCCTGAATCCCCTACTCATGAATGTATGAGCTACTATTTGTTGTTTAAACCCACTAACAAAAATTTAAAATAGTTTTTCTACTTTATATTAAGTCAATATTTTTTAAATACTAGCTTCTTGATTTTTAAATTTAATTAGTTTATTTTGAGTAAGAGAAATTAATTCTAGAACAATTAAAATTAATCTGTTTATTTGCTCACAAAAATTACTAAAGTCTAGGAAAACTGAATCTCTTGCTAATAACAAATAATATTATTAGCTGTTTTGAAAATGAAAAGTTTAAGTATAGCTTGAAGACAAGATTAAAATTACAGAAAAGAACTTCATTTCTCTCCTACCACATTTTAATCATATCACAGAATACTGGAATTGTTCATATGTGTTAAATAGCTAAATGAAGCTAACTAATGTATAATAAGGGAAGAAACAGCAAATGTCCTTCTAGAAACCTGTGTTGGCATATTTAAAATAATTATTTTCTGTTTTTAATTGTCTTCTAACTTAACATAACTGCAATCTGAAAAAAACACACGTACATATATGAAAGGAGAGAGAGAGAGAGAGAGAGAGAGAGAGAGAGAGAGAGAGAAAGCTGTGTTAGTTAAGGCCCATTTTTTTTCTGCAGTGCTAGTGATAGAATACAGGGTCATGTGTGCAGGTACTCACTCTACCCAGGCTACATCCCCAGCCTGAGAGAGAGACAAGGTCTGTTTTGGAGCTGAAGGTAAAAGATTGTCAGAACTGCTGTGAAAGAAGCTGTTTCCAATTACATTTATTTTAACAACTGAAATAAGTAAATAAACCAAAAACAGTTTACCATGTTTACCAGGATAGCTCATTAATACTAAGCCATCTGATTAAGATTTATAGGAGTACATAATTTAAGAAATAATTTTAATGCTAAAGAATGATTTTAAGTTGTTGAAAATTTGTTTTTATGTAAATTCGGGTGTAGCTAGAGTTTTCCTGCCTGGCCCATAGTCAGGACAAATCTCTCTCACCTGCCAGTCCCACAGACGCTCAGACCCGACCAAGTAAACACAGAGACTTATATTGGTTACAAACTGTATGGCCATGACAGGTTTCTTGCTAACTGTTCTTACAGTTTAAATTAATCCATTTCCATTAATCTATACCTTGCCACATGGCTCGTGGCTTACCGGCATCTTCATATGCTGTTTGTCATTGTGGCAGCTGGCAGTGTCTCCCTGACTCAGCCTTCCACTTCCCAGCTTTATTCTCCTCCTTGTCGCGCCTATACTTCCTGCCTGGCCACTGGCCAATCATTGTTTTATTTATTGACCAATCAGCAACACATTTGCCATACAGAACATCCCACAGCATTTGGGTGTATGCTACACACTACTTTCTTAAACACAAAAGTTCCAAAGAAGTGTTGCCTTGCCTATAAGTCATATATCCAAATCTACCCCACATATGCACCATAAAAGATCTATAATGTTTTCTTTTTTTCTCTTTCACTCAAACCAAAAGTATCAGCACTTGTTACATGACCTGCTTTTGCTGAGACATACACCACATTAGTTTTTAGGAATGAGTCTAAATACAATGTAACAAAATAACAGCATAAAGGTGACTGACTGAATCATACTAAATATTTTCCACTCTATCAAGAAGACTGGTACCCTCAATCTAAAAAAGAAAAAAGTTAAACTATCAGAACCTAAGTTTTACTCTTTGGATTGAGTAGAAACAAAGATAAGTAATAGAGAAAAGAGAGGAACAGGAGGGGAGAGGCATGAACAAGAGAATTCATTGTCGAGCACAGAAAAGACCCATAATAATAGAGGAGAAACAATGCAGGAGTCTGGGTCTTCCTCATCATACCATTATGAAATAAACATTCAGTCTTTGTGATTTTTGTTTAAAGATTTTTTTTCAAATTATCATCCTTTCTTCATAATGAACCTACATTTGTCTCTAAGGCTTTCATTTAGACTTTTATGATGATTATCTGAATTTCCTAGGGATTTTTTTTCTATAGAAAAAAAGTGAGAAATCAAAGATCATTTTGATTTACATGTAACATCCTCCATAACACTATAAAGCCTGCCAGCTCCACACAAGGGATGGGGAACACTGCTGGGTGATACAAAGGAAAGGGCAGATCCAAGCTTTTGGGAGGCTGAGGCAGGAAGATCAGGAATTCAAGGCCAATTGCAGCTACATAGTGAGTCCAAGGTCAGCCTAGTATGCACAAGACAGAGAGCAAGCTCAGGTTCAATTAGCCTGGTACCACCTAAAATGTCCACTATTTGATTATAGTCAGAATTCCCTTGAGGCTAAGGAATTAATCCTAATCTAAAAGGCTTCTGTCACTAAAGTATGAATATTATATTCATGCTAATTTTTCTAATAAGCTAGCTAGCTAATATACATCTAATGGTGGCTGTATAAGGCCATAGCCAAAGGATGTTCATCCTAAGCATGTAACCTTGAGAATAGATTCAGAACATGAGCCACTGCTGAAAAGCAAATCTGTGGATGGGGTCCTTAAAGCTATGTGGGAGCAACTACTGCAGACCACAGAACTATGAAGCAGGAATTCAGCTGACTATAGCAAAAGCTAGTACCTAGAAGAAGTAGGGCTCTTCCAGAGGATAAAGTCAAGCCTCAAGGAGTCTTGGTGATACTGTGAAGGCCTAGACTTGACTTTAGAGGCTCCACCTTAGGGAAAGAGCCACCATCTCAGACCACCTGCTGTACTCAGTTCCAAGAAGGACCTCAGGAATGTGCCATGACAACTTGAACAGATACAGAGCAGTATCTTCCTGCAGACATCCTGTAGCTGGAGTTATCTCCGGTCCCACCCTGCCCCACAGCCACTCAGACCCAAATAAACACACAGATGCTTATATTATTTAAACTATTTGGCCTAATGGCTTAGGCTTCTTGCTATCTAGTTATTATATCTTAAATTAGCCCATTTCTATTAATCTATAAGTTGCCATGTGGCTTGTGACTTACCGGTACTTTACATCTCACTTCTCATGGCGGCGGTGGCTGGCAGCATTTCCTGACTCAACCCTCCTGTTCCCAGAATTGTCCTCTCTCTTTGTCCCACCTATACTTTCTGCCTGGATACTGACCAATCAGCACTTTATTTATTAACCAATCAGAGCAACACATTCACAGCATACAGATATCCACAGCACTTCCCCTTTTCTTTTTTTTTTTCAAAAAGGAAGGTTTTAACTTTAACATAGTAAAATTACATATAACAGAACAATTATCAAGCAAGAATTACAGGTACAATATCTAGTCTGTTTATAGTATCTAGTTTATTTGTACTTGGCAAAATTAAAGAAGATATCCTATCTATCCTATATTTGTGAGTCTAAGGTTTATATCTAACTTATCTTTTATCATAACTAAAGAAATTATAACTATCTAGTCTTCAACTATATTGAAGACCTCAAAAGGATATAATATTACCTGAGAAATGGGAGAAAGATGCAAGCAACTTTTGGGAGTCTTGTGAGAGTAGACAGAGACAGCTGGCAGCCTGGACAGTCATTTAAAGTTCCTCTGTAAAATTGGGGCATCTGTCTTCAGCCCACAGGCCTAGAGTCTCTCAGTCACTTCTCTGTGTCCTGTAGAATGTCTGGGTCCAGTACAATCAATCAAGCAGTCCAGGCAAAAACAGTTTGTTGCCCAAATGGCTATTTTTGCCAAGAATAAGATAAACTCCATATAGAGTGTCTTCGATGCCCATCCTCCTCTCTGAAGTAAATCAATGCTGCCAGGAGCAGACATGTCTCACTGTCCAGAAAGTCTAAATTTTTTAAAACATTTTAAATGTCATACTCTGTAGGTCTTTGAAGTATGTGAAGATTACCTATCTAATTGAATTATATCTATGTATACCTAGAAAACTTAACATTGCTACAAGTTTGCTATCATAAAAGACTAATTATTAATCTGTATTTTTTAATTATCTATTACAATCTAAATGAGTTACATAAACATAATACCTCAAACAAGAGTAGAAATATATATACAGTATATTTACTAAGTTTAAACTTGTATCAATAAACTAAAATCCATAGCAATGTAAAACATTTCTAAATAAGTTGTTGTTCTCTAAAAGTAGGTTCATTAATCTACCCTTTCATCCTACCACATCTACACTATCCCCTTTTCTTCTTTAGAGAAAGATTGCATTTATAATCACCCTGCTTTAAATAAAAACATTGGTTTTTCTCTGTCTCACACCAGAGGGCTCTTCTGATATTGGACAGAAGACTCTCTCAACCTTCTCTTTTAGCAATATGCTTGGGTTTAGAGAAGGAGTGAGCCAATTCCATCTCCAAAGCCAGCTTGCTTTATTTGGGAATTTGGACATAGCTTCTCATACTACTTCCTGCTGGATGAGGATGCTGTATTCTTATGGGGACATAAAGAAAATTTTAGGATTATGGAGTAGTCCGTGAGGGTGAATTGTCTGAGCCAGTTGCCTTGAAAACATTCTGGATATTGGATCATCTGGGCCATGGTGTCATCAGAAACCTTTCAGGGGGTTTTGGCTGGTCAAACCTGATGTATCTTAATCTGGAACAAATCCATAGTCTCTTGCTTTCTGTGGAAACAAAAGCAGAGCCTCCTTTCCAAAGCAACATATCCTTACATCCAAATTTTGAAGTCACGGTACCTTTAAAATATACACATTGGTTTAACTGCCCAGTCTTTACAATCAAATGTCTTTCTGCAGTTAAAAATCCCAAAGACAACACAATCCAGATTCTTTGTGTGATATCCATCTTTACATGGCTAATTTTTTTTATTACTTTTACTTTCTCTTTAAAGACTTTATTTTTTAAAACTATTTCTTTATATAACTGCATATATTACTTTTCTGTCCCATATCAGATATGCTGTCTGCAGTTTATAGCCCTTGAAGATATCTAGATAATCCTGCTGAGCAGTCCAGATAATCCTGTTCAGTGGTTTGTGGTTCCCTGCCAAAAGTCTAACCCAATGGTTTCAAATGTGGTTTTGCACCCAAACTCTAGACCTATAGTTTAAAAAAAATCACCTTGCCCAATATCCCTTCTGCCCAATCCCAAGTTGCCAATTCCCAGATTGTGGTTTTTCCCTATAAAAACTCTCTACACCTGGGCTAGTGGCTGCTGCCACATTTCCTTCCATCTGCCATGGTGTGGCCCAGGTTGAACCTGAATAAAAGGACCCTTATGTGCTTGCATCAGAAACCGGCTACTTGGTGGTCTCTGGGGGTTTCGAGAAATGGGTACAACAATATTAGCTTTTATATATATATTAGCCAGTTCCTACAATGATTTTCTTGTGTGCTATGGTAGCTTTCCCAATTAATTCTTCTTCTAAGATCTTCTAACAGTTTAGTTTATCTGAGATACCTCTCAACATCCAAGGACAAAATGCAGATAGACAAGCATTCCAGACCACCTGCTAGTCTCCTGAATTAAGGTAAATATCCATATGGAGACCAAGGCCAAGGCCAGGCAGATGTTAGGTACAAACCTTTTCTTCTTGTGTAAATTCGGCTTAACCTTCCTTTAATTCACTCAGAACAAGCAGGCTCTCACATACCAGGTGCACTAAGCTATGACGAAGGCTTCCTAGCTACTGAGCAGACTTGCTCTGCCCAAGCAGAAAGTGGAGGGGTCAGAGAATTATACATTGCATGTGGATTTAAACTGGACTGGAAAAAGAGGAGGTGGGTCAATGGTGGAGAACGAAGATGGAAGGAACTTAGAACAATGACAGGACAAGAAAGGAAGGGACAGAGAGGAGCTAATTATGAGGACAGAATTGAAGCTGTGTAGAGAGATTTTAACCTAGAAGAATAAAGTGGATGGATTAATGAGCTCGGTGTACTTAGATTCATTCCCTCAGATTATTTCTTGTCACTGGTAGCATCACTTCTGAAACCCTGGTGAAAAAGTATTAGAGGCTGGACCCCAGTTGTCTTCAATAAGCAACTGTGTCATGTGAGACACTTGAGATAGTAGAGAATTCAAAACCGCCATTTTCCTTCTTTACACTTTATCTCCTAAACTCTTTCCATTACCAGAGGAAAAGTCATATATTACTATTGAATGTCCCAAAAGACAACACAATGCAATATTTTAACATATATGCCTTCCCATGTTTGAGAATGGGGCTGCTTTAACTTGCTTCCTGCTTTCTGCCTTCAGATACTAATTCTGCATGTTCCTGACTGCTAATCCATGCTGTCCTATGCCAGGTCAGATAGGAAATAGACACACTTGAGACTATTTCACCTTCAAGTTAGACGGCCATAGTAGAAGCAGGAGAATTGCAAGTAGTCAGCCTTCTAAAATGAAAAGCCACAACTTCTCTTATTCAAAGTGTCAAATACACTAACATTAGGATTAAAACCAGATGGTCAGCCTGTTAAACGATTACTCTGTTTTTCCTAAGGAAAATACCCTATACCCTACTTAGCTTTAAAACTCTAATACAATTTTTATCTTGAAAAACAAAAAAGATCTTTAAAGCAAACATTACACACACATACCCATCCATACACACACACACACACACACACACACACACACACACACACACACGCATGCACAAAAAAAATGACTTACTTGGATGGAAGGAGGGGAGGAATCAGGAAAAGAGAAATAAATTGAAGTTTGTGTAGGCATAAGCAATTTGAATTCTGTACAGAATTCTGCTGTGCTACTCCAGAGCAGAGATGAGATAAAGCCAGGCTTGAAAAAAATTCAGTATTGACTAGAGATCCCAACTTGGTTGGGGCTAAGACTCAGAAGCAGGAAAGACCCCTGTCTCCTTCACCCTGCTTCTTGGAACTGACAGACCAGAAGTTGGCAGCTGCAGATTAAACATCATAACAGCTGTATGAGGCAACACTTCAAAGAAGGGCCATACCAAAAGTCAGGAATAAAAAAGTGACAGAGGAAGAAACACAAGGAAAATCCCTCAGGACAACATATCTGGCCACTGGGCAGTTCATACTTGTGCACACTAGAATATTCTTTCTTTAAAATAAAAATTATTTTCTCATTCCAGAAGCTATCTACTCTTGAGTTTTCATCCATCCTTGAGAGATTTATTGGGGGGGGGGGGGGTCAGGGGAGAGGGTGAGCCTAATTTCCTGATCTAGGGTTGGAAACCCTAGTGAGAGTTATTGGGCCAACAGGAAGACACAGGTGGTAAGTCTTTCTTTTCTCCTTTCCAGGGAAGTTGGTTTTGCTGCATCATCATCTGAAGGGCCAGCCCACTGCCAGTGCCTCTTAGCAGGAATGCAGTGGCAGCCCCATCGCCACTCTTCGTCACTGCTCAATCCCTCTACTTAAATTTCTTCCTTCTGATGCCTCCGCAGCCCAGGTTCTCTCATCTTTCTCCCTGAGTGACAGCTCTTCTTACCCCCTCTCCCCCAACATCCTGTTTCTACATGAGAGTAGTGAACTAAGTTTGGCCCTAAATATTTATACATTTGGCTTCACATGTATATAGTGACCCTCTTTCTGCTGTCACATGACCTGCTACAATTTTCATGGGGTATGAAAACTGGGGATTTAACAACCACAGAAATGAGGGAACCTGACCCAGAGGCAGGTGGTCCGAAGACCCTGGAATTTAAGTCCTTGATCAAACAAGGACTAAATCCAAGAGCAGAAAGAATGTCCCTACAGACAACAAAGATCCTTTACTAAGCTTTTTAACCTTAAAGAAAAGTCCAGAAAACCAAAGTTTTCATATGTAATTTGTGTCTTTCCCTGAAAAACAGTGATGGAATGAGTCTAATCATGAGCAGAAGGTGGATGCAAACACACATCAGAGTGTGGGTTGCTCAGCTGAGCTTTTCAACATTAAAGGAAAATGCAGAAAAACAGCTTTCATATACAAATTACTTTCCCTCCACTGAACACTGAACTCACAAAATGAATGTACAAGGAAATATTGGAATGTTTTGACTTTAAGCTGCCATTATGGATAGACATATTTCTTCTCTATACTAATGAAAAAACAGCATTCAAACACAATTGATAATATTTCTGTTCCATTTTTCAAACTGACTTGACAGGAATGTGTCTCTAAAAGATCTTTCTGGAAGCTGAAGGATTTAAGCTGGCTGTTAGACAAGGATTCCTGGTAAACTAGGTGAGAGCTCCTTTAAACCAGGGAAAGGCTCTGTAAGTGCGGCAGTACGGGTTTGACAGCCGAGTGCAGCCTGGATATGACTCTGCTTCCGCCACTCACACCATCAGTGACCTCAGAGAGCTCCTCTCTAAGCCTGTTGCATTTCTCTGCTGTGAAACTGGAGGTGCTATTAACCTCTTTGATGGGATGGCTATGAGAATTAAATTAAATTATTGTATAATAAAATGAAATAATAATAGAAATAATAGTTAATAATCACTAAAGTATAGTTATTAGCAAGTGCCAGGTAGAGTTCACAAATAATCTTAATTCAATATTCACAGTGAGCCTATAAATGACATGCAATTACTTGCTGTATTTCACAGGTGCCACTGAATATGAAAGAGAAGGGGGTTGGGGTCACATACAAGTGTTCTAACACACTATGTGACTTACTGTTATTCTAACTACTACTATTCATCATTTGTTAATACATTCCCAGGACCACACACAAGCCTAAGCTAAGCATTTATTAAGTATCTCTTAACTAGAGAACTTTTTTTTTTTTTTTGGTTTTTCAAGACAGCATTTCTCTGTGTACCTCTGGCTGTCCTGACTCTGCCGACCAGGCTGGCCTCAAACTCACAGAAATCCACCTGCCTCTGCCTTCCAGAGTGCTGAGATTAAAGACATGTGCCACCACTGCCTAGCAACTCAAGAACACTCCTTAGAGCTCTGACAGGCAAAAGGTTAAAAAATAGATAAGTCAACTAAGTAAATTTTATTAACATTCACAATACCAAAAAGCATGTTTGTCCTATTTTATTAAATTTGTTTTTATATGTTTGAATAAACTGAAAGTTTAGGTAAAGTACACTCTGCTATTCATAAATATCACAAGAAAACTACAGGCCAATATTCTTTATGCATACACATGAGAAAAAAACTCAACAAAGTACTAGAAAAAAAATCCAGCAACACATAAAATGAATCATACACTGGGACCAAGTGGGATTTACCCCAGAATTGCAGTGTTGTTTAGCAGTTAAAGTCGATGTGACCATCATGAGTAGCCTCTAAGATATGACATGTATCATTTTGTTATTCTACTAAGAAGCAGATCTGAAACACACAACAGGAGGCCTAGGTGAGTGTAAGAGCTCATCATAAAGATGAGCTGGGCTTGTGTGCCAGAAGAGAGGCAGGGTGTGTCTTTGCTAGGACGTAATAGAGGGAAAGACTTCTAGTGAAAAGTTAGTCACTGGAACTACAGCAGTCACTGTGAACTTAGTAAACTACAAAAGGACTAGACATCATGTGTACTGCACAGAACGTGACTCTCTGAAAACTTAGAAGACAATAAATTAGAAAAATCAGCAAGCAGTGCAATCTTTCAAATTCTAGTTGACCTTTATCTGCTGTAGTTTTTCTAAGTTGTTGTATGTTCATAATTTCTTATTTGTCTTCAATTTTAAAAACGGTTATATTTTTGCACTTTCTAGTATGTGCAAGCAGCTGAAAGTCAAACCTACCATAATGAGAGGATTCAAAATGGGCATGCAGAAAATATGAAAGTATTTTGCATTGTAACATTAACTTAACCACAATACAGAGTAAATATTATGTTCTTTCGACATCATAAGAGTAAACTAATGGCTCAGAAACAAGATGTGGGAACTGACTAAATTAGTGTTTCTATGGAAATGTATTTTCAATTTCCTGACCCTTAAGGTTGATTTCAACACTACAGTATGCAATGTTTTCCTTTCTGCTTTTCTTTAGTATAATAGAAATGTTTTATGCAAATCAAAGTTAGTAAAGGCTCTGAAACCAGGAAAGAAAAGTGGGGGAAAACTATATTCTCTCTTAAAAAGTGCAGTCATATGTCATCTATTGTTCATTCCATAACCCAATTCCTCATCTGACTTGTCTTTATTTTTTTCCCAACAGTTTGCTGGCAGATTCACAAACTCCAAATAAATAGAATTTTTCCACTATCTAATTCAGCATTTGGCAGGAAAACTCAATGATGAATCTATTCTGCCTCAGAAAAAAAAATGTTTTCTTTTACACATTTCTGTCACTCCGTAGTCAAGTACATAGACTAGAGAAGTAATGCAAATTTACTATAAGGATTACTTCCACAGTACTTCTCAGGGATAAGTAAAACACAAATTAAATCTCAATATCTGAAATGTTAAACATGGATAGTCAGCTTTTCCCACCATGTACCATGTTGGACATGTTCCAGTCCATCTAAGAAGAAATAATGTAACCTTTCTCACTATGAAGAGGATATTTCATTGTATATACATACATATATATGTATGAATATATCATGAACCAAGAAAAACCCCTCATAATATAAGATGGTGCTAGGCACTCACAGCTGCACTTACCCTATTACTTGATCTTTTTCAAATTTTTTAATTATTTAAAAGAATTTCAAATATATCATTTCAGTCCCCAGCTTCTGTGTTCCCAACTTTCTCTCAAATTCACGAACCCTTTAATTATTACTATTTATATATACATTTATATATAAATACAAACTGTATTAGAGTTGCTCATATGCATGTGTGTTTAGGGCTGACCACTTGGGATTGAATAATCAGGGGTCTCCTCTCAGCATCCATTAATTGCCTGTAGCTCTTTATCTAGAAATAATGTCTTGAACACCCCCCACCCCCCGCATTACGTTGGCATGTTAACTAGTGTTGCCATTGTAATGGCTACCACACACTTTCTGTCATAGGACTTGAGGGAGTCGAGCTGGAACTGACCTGGAAGCGTGCTCCCTAAAAACAAACTCTCATAGCAGCTGAAGGTGCTATGTAAGCTGCCAATTCAGCTAAAAAGCCTGTGAACCACAACAACGAACACCACAGCAAGACATCCCCAAGGGTGCAACCGTGGCACTTACATCTTAGGGACAACCAACATCCATCTAATTGGACTTAAGGACTACTCAACAAACAAGAATTCACTCCTAGCACTGTATACCTAGCCAATTACCCGTGACTGGTGAAATTCTAGTGTCCAGTAGAGGATGTACTACTACCACTTTGCTAAAGCAGTCTGATTTCCAACTACATTCTTAATATCACTTTATGCCCACAGATAAGTGCAGTTCTCACCCCTCACTAAGAAGTTTCTTTCAGCAGCAGCTGGAGAATGTTACAGAAATCCTCAACTGATCAAAATGCCCAGAACAACTGACCATGGGACGGCCAGCCCCAACTGCTACACCTGCAATACAACCCCTACATACAGGGCTCAGGAGACATCACAGAAGGAGTGGAGAGACTGTCAGAGTCAGTGGACTATGACACCTGCTGGGAGAGCCTGTCTTCTGTATCTAACAAGGAAGCTGCACCCATGAAACTTGGTTCCTTTTTGAGGCATGAATGTGTCACAAACCATACAAACTTTTAACCAGCTAATGTGCAGGACATATAGAGTAAAACAAGCAATAATTGGATTATTTCCCCACTATTAGCTGCTAATTGAAGCAGCTAGCTTTCTAGACAAAAGCAAGGAATTACATGAGTCAGATATGGTATCTGGCCTCCAAAATTATTCTCAAAGATTCCAGTCTCAATCATAGACAGATATATAAATTATGATAGATAGATAGGTATAGATAGATAGATAGATAGATAGATAGATAGATAGATAGATAGATAGATGATAGATAGATAAGAGAGACACAGAGAAAGAGAGATTGAAAAGGTTGATCTGTACTGTCAATGGAATAGGAAATATTTTTTAAATATATTTTTTAAAAGAATAGGAAATAAGTGGTAGCATGTCATTGTTGAGATTACATTATAATATAACTATTATCTCTGTTTCTTTCTTGTCCTTGCTTTGGGAGAAGTCAGGGGCCCTGCCATGAAAAACAGTATAGGAAGGCAAAGAACTGAAGGCTTCACTAAAGACACTAAGTTAGTTTAGGAGTCGATCCTTCAGACCTAATAAGGTCTCTGAAGACCATAGCCTGTCTGACTCCTTGAGTATAACCTCAAGAAGATGGTGAAACAGAACCATTCAGCTAAGCCATCCCTAGATGCCTCAATCACAGGAATGGAGATAGCAAACTCTTAGTGCTTAAATCTACTAAGACTGGAGGGAACTTGTCTCACAGCAACAAATACACCTGGGGAACTGTCTTGCAACTAAGAGGAGCAGGCTGCAGATCAAAGAGAATTGTGAGGACCACAGAAAAATCCACATTACATATTTTTTAAAAAGGCCACTATTTGATAGAGAGCAAGGAGGGAATAGAAAGAAGAGAGGGGATAGAGGGCAAGGTGTATGGGAAAGTTCGGAAGAAGGTAAGGGGTCATTGAAATTATGTAATTACATTATAATATCAAAAAGTAAAAGAAATAATTTTCAGAAACCCAAATGACAACTTCTGGCATATTCTACCTCTAGTTCTCTTCAGTTACCTGAGGGGGAAAATGCCTTAAATTGTAGCCTGACCTTTTTTAGATTCTTCAATTCCTCATGTATTTACCATAAAAAGCCATTTATTAAATATTACCACTTGGTTGAATTTATAAGTGTACCAGTCAGAACTCCTTGTGAGTAAGTGCCTGGCTTCCTCCCAGGAGATAAGCTGTGACAAAGAAATAACAGCAGGAAAAGAAGGTGACTTTGTTGGCTGCTGTCATGAGTTTCCTTTTGTATACACAATAATGGAGGGCTTTTTTAAAAATGCTACTTGGTTCCTAAAAATATCACATCTTAAGCCTTCTGTATATTTGAAAAGGATTAAAACTATTCAGTGAGCTATAGGTATATTATTTTATACTATGTGTATGTACTCTCTACATGAAACATTACATAGGTAATAGGCAGTCTAACTACCCTTACTTCATAAAATGAATACCTTACTTTCTCCTACATCTTAATCCCTCTCACTAAATTCCCCTTTCTCATCCCTTACAAACAGCTTTGAAAGAACTCCATTGGGAAGACATCCAATCTCATTTAGAGTCTCATCTTCAGCACCTTCAGCACCTTCAGCACCAGCCTTCTCTGTAGCTTAGGAATTGTGGCCAGAGCCAGAAACAGAAGAGAGGTGGGTCTCTCCTACCTTTTTCTATTAAGTAGTAGGCTTCTGATGGGGCTTAGAGAGAAATAGAAGGGAGCAAGAGAATCCTTTCAGCTCTGAAGTTGTATTCTCTCTGATTTTGTTGATCAGCCTCTGTGTGGTGGGCATTCGAAACTGGTTTTTCCATCTGGTACTTCTGTAAGGATTTTGTTGGGGACCTCCTTAGGACATGTACTCTTTAGAATACAAAGAGTCAATCTGCCTTTGTCTTCTAGTGACCCTCAGTTGCTACCCTTGACATTACCCCATAACCTACTGATTAGTAACTTCTGTGAGAAAATAAACATAATAATTTTAATTGTTATAGAGTTAACTAGTACTAGAAACTCAGCTCAAATCTAGTTACTTTCCATGGTGACCTCTTGAATCCCTGGGATGCCCACACATCACCTTGCCACAAGATGGTACAAGCTGTTTTCTCTCACTTCTGTTGGCCTCATTATCTCACTTCAGTCTACATTCCTTTATTCTCAAAGGTTCTAGATCAGAGGCTGTCAACCTTCCTAATGCCACAACCCTTTAACACATCCCCTCATGTTATTAGATCAGTGGTTCTTAACCTTCCTAATGCTGCATCCCCTTTACACTATCCCTCATGTTGTAGTGACCCCCAATCATAAAATTATTCTTGTTGCTGGTTCATAATAGTAATTCTGCTAACATAACATAAACATAACAACACACTTTTAAAGATAGAGGTTTACCAAAGAGGTTGTGACCCACATGTTGAGAACCGCTGTACTAGAGTGAGATTAGCTTGTTAAGAAATAAGAAATTCTCTTTTTTTCAGTCCATCTCTGTAGGTGGTCCTCAGAGCACCCCCTCTATAATTTCAAAAAAGTAACCATTGTAGGCCAAAGTCATGAGACTCTGACCACATGACTGTCTCTCTTTGGCTTGTCAAAGTTTAATGGTCTTGGGCATGAGGAGTGATTGAGTCTTAGAAGATGATTACGGGAATCATTAGATTCTGAAATTAGCACCTGGCATCCAATATTCAAAAGATGAGGATTTTGTTGCCTCTTCATCTTAGCTTTGGAGTAGAAAGTTGCCAACTGCTGTGCTAAAATCATATATATATCCTGGTGGTGTGGTAAGAAGAGCTGAATTCCTGTCTCCACTAATCATTGTCAGCTGTCCATGTTCAAATTATCTCACTGCACAAAAATAAATAAATAAGGAACACCAGTTACTTTATAAGTGAATTTCAGACATATGTATGCTAAGAATATGAGATTGCATTACTTTTACTCAACATTTAGCTTGCATCTATAGAAGAGCACTAAGCAAAGAATCAGTTGTGCAACTTTCTTAACTCTTGTTCATAATCCTCACTTGTCACATATCATGTGTGAAGTAATAGAGCTACAGTGAAGATTTAATGTAAGCACACATGAGGAAGGCTTAACATAGAATAAGCGTTCAACTAACACTAGCCATCACTGTTATTATTATCTCTGCGGTCTCAGACAAGTCATTTTACTCAGAGTCTCTAACTCCTCACTTCTAACTGATGATGATAATAATAGAGATCTGAAGAGTTTATGAAATAATATTATCTGGATACAATTGATATTTTCTTTGAAAATATTACATGTTATCTATGAAACAAAGGCAATGAAACTTTCAAATATTTTTTCTTCTTCAATGCATTAATTGGTTAGGTAAGAAAGAAAATAAAAAAGTGATTCCTTTTCAACACAGAGTGTTCAAGTCTTTAATAAATAAAATCAACAATCAGCCTCATTTTCTCCATGAGATCACAATTTCCACATAGAAGAGACTTTTCTGCCATGATCATTCTGATTCTCATCTGTTCCTCCATGTGTTTGTCTTCTCAACACACACATTTTGAGTACCTTCAGATCACTTACAATTGAAAGGAAATGACAAGACTCAGTGGAAAACCATCAAACAATCATGATGAAATTTAAAGACAGGAGTTACTTCTCAGCATCTAAAATGTAGAGAAGTTTCTTTCTTCCACACCACCACTAAATATGAACAATAATCATACCACAAAGAAATTAATCCCACTCTGGAAATTCCAAATATTATACTCCTTTCCTGATGAATAAGGTAAAATATATTTTAAAACTGAATATCTTTAAATAATCTATTTAATTGATATTCATTAGTTTGTTGAAAATACCTTGACTGCAACAGCCAGTGGAAATTTAAAAGAAATATACATAGAAGTTTCTGTTATCTCAATATATCACAATTTTTATTTTATTTTATTTTATTTTATTTTATTTTATTTTATTTTATTTGCAATCCAAGTAGAAAACTAAAACAAACTTAGGCCAGCAAGGTGGCTTAGCTGGTAAAGGTGCTGGCCACCAAACCTGAGAGCTCCAGTTCAATCCCCAGGACCTCATGATAGAAGGAAAGTGCTGACCCCTGCAAGCTGAACTCTGACCTCCATGTGTGTCATTTGACATACATATACACTCACACAGACAGAGAGATGAGACACACACACACACACACACACACACACACACACACACACTCACTTTTAAAAATCTGAAACAAACTCTATAACGTCTGCCTGTAAGAAAAAAAATGTAGAAACCCCTATGGGCCAGCCTGGGTCCTCACAGTCCAGGCTCACTGAAAGCATCCACAGGCCCACCCAGCACAATGCAGCACTGGATGGAAAGGTGTCATTGTGATGAGCAAATATATTAGGTGGAGAAATAGGAGAAAAAGAGAAGCAGAATGGTTCATGTGCTATGGAAAGAAGCAGAACTGAAGAATCAAAGGTGGTGAGGAATAGGCTGATGAGGGTGGCTTACTTGCCACCTGGGCCCAGGCCACCTAGGGCCATGTCTGGATCCATGGTCCTACCACAGTGAAGGTAGGCTGTGTTGATGTCTATGGTTCCTGATATTGTCAAAGGCCATGTAGATGCCCAGGGTCTAGAACACCACCTGGGACCATGTTGGTGTCTGAGGGCCATGCTGCTGCTGGGGCCATGCCTACCTAAGTGGCCTGTGCTGCCACCTGTGGCCATGGTGACATCCAGGCCTGGGCTACCACTGAGGACCACTTCTGAGTGCATGGCTCTGCATCAGCCAAGGTCTGAGTTGATGTCCATGACTCCTGTTACCACCGAGGACTGTCCAGAGGACATAGAGAGTAAACAGGAGGCATAGACAAAAGAGAGGTACAAAGCCATAAGGCAAACTGTAGATTAATATAATGGGTTAGTTTAAGTTATAAAAGGTAGTGGAACAAGCCTAAGCTATTGGCCAAGCTTTCATAATTAATAATAAGTCTTTATGTTGCTTTTTGTGAGCTGGCAGCCCAAAGAAAAATTTGTCTACAAAGGGACATGCTGAAGCCAGGGCCATACTGATCTGGTTGGCCTACACTGCCACCGGACCACGGTGATATCCAGGTCAGAGCTGCTGCTGAGGGTCATATCTGGGTCTATGGTCTTGCTTCAGCTGATGTCTGTGTTGAAATCCATGGCCCATGTTATCACAGGGGTCCATAGTAACAATGAATGTTGAAATCTGAGGACCATGCTGAACACACCCCGACCACCATTGGCCCTGGGATATCTGGCCCTGCCCCTCACTGGACATTGCAACAAGAGAGATGGCCCCTGCACCTGGGAGAATTGGCCCTACCCCTCACCATGGGAGTGGGACAGCTGACCCTGATGGCATGGGCCTAAGAGAGCTGGCTCCACCCCTCGCCTGAGGGGGCCATCACAGTGGTCCGGACTGACCAGCTCAGCTACCACCCAGACCGACATCGTGGGCCTTGGGTTGGCCCACCCTAACATTTACCATACTTATAGCCTGCTGGAACACATGAAGGAACTGATCTTGTGGAACAATAGCTGCAGGATCTCCATGACTCAGTAGGATATATCTGAGAGGAGTTTTGGTGAGGATCCAGCGATGGTATGTCAGAGACCAGAGGCCTTGAACCAGACCAATAACTCACTGCAATGAACATTTGTGGGTGGGGCTGATTGGACAAAAGGGTATACTGTGTGACACACCGAAGCTCGCAACACCGCTAGGAAAAATGAAGAGGTGTTGGAGAGATGGGAAAGATGATGGTTTCTTTGATTATTTTGTTTTGTTTTTCAATAAATTTGGGGGGGCATTCTTTTGGGGGAGATGTTGCAGGGGTGAGGAGTGGATATCGAAGGACTTGGAGATAAGTGAGATTGGGGTACATGATGTGAAATTCTCAAAGAATCAATAAAGAATTATATGTACATATATTAAATAAAATGTATTTGCCTGCTTAAAACATTTACACTCACAAATATTTGTGATTATTACTCTTTGAAGTGGGAAATGATCTTGGGGACAGAATTTGCAAGTGACTTATCAGTCAAGAAAAATATGCGTGGAAAGCTGTTCTCTATATATTTATATGGCCCTTTATCATGTGAGAAATTTCCCATGCATTATTTTACCTGATTGTGCAATTCCCTGGGAGAAAAGCACAACAGGTAAGGAAATGAGGGTTTGGTGAAGGTCAGTGACTTGCTGACGATGGCAGGGACTAGCAGGGTGAAAGGATACCATAGGTCTCCTGATTTCCAGCTCAATTATCCTCCCACCTTAGCAGGTGGCTTCAGAAATCCACAGTTTTCTGAAATCCTGAAGAAGAAAAAAAAGGCTTCATCTGTCCCTGTGCCATCAACCAATATAAACCATGCATTTTTAATTATGCTTCAATATTTGTATTTATTTATTCACTCATTCAAAGATTGTATGTTAAGGGATCATCCTTGTGCTAGTACATAGCACACAGATGCAAGTAGACATTGTTCCTATTTTCCTGACGCTTACAATTCCATCATGGGGACAGAAATATGCACATAACTGTACAAGTAAATACATAACTACCAACAATGAAAAATGTTGTTTAGGACCCAGGTATGGCAATACATGTCTTTAATTCCAGCACTCAGGAGTCAGAGGCAAGCAAATTTCTATGAGTCTAATGTCAGCCTGGTCTACAGTCAGTTCTAGGCAAGCCAGGGATACACAGAAAGATCCTGTCTCATTAAATAAATAAACAAATAAAGCTGTCTAGATTGATTACAGTATGCTAATAGGAAGAACTTATCATAAACATCAGGGAGTAAATATGAAACATCACCACACAAAGAGAGACCCTGCCAGACAAGAAGTGTCATATCTATAGAAGGCCTGAAGCAGGAAGGAAAACTGGACATACTTTATGATAGTGGTTTTGATTTAAGCAAAGCAGGGAAAGTCCAGCAGGAAATGTACCAAACTGCTAATGATGTTTTCTTTCTGAGAGGAACTGGTACTTTGCCATGAATTCCTGAAAGCTCCAGACTTTCTACAATGAAACACATAAGCTTTGTGATGAGAAGTATGAGAGTAGAAAATGTGGCCCAAGACATGGAAGAGCCAGAGGTTAGGGTATAGGGGGACTGGGGCAAGATAGTGTCTTCTGGACATGATAGGACCACTGCACTCATAAACTCAGAGCAGCTGTAGTTACCTGCACAACATGAAGTGAGCCAACATGGGTGTGGTAGGGCTCACAAGCCTCCCCTAGCTGAAGACCTATTGATGATGATCTGGGAGGTGGGGTAGGTTTTCTTTAAGGATGTGGCCCCTAGTAGGTCCACCAATGCTCCAAGAGATAGTCCCATACCCATTAGTATATGGGCAACCCAAATTGGACTTAATGGGTTAAAAAAAAAAGAGGGCACAACCTTGTGAAGGAGTAAGGAATGGGAGCTCGATCCCAAAGAAGTTAAGGGAAGGAGTGGGAGGTAAAAATCATCAAAATATACTGTATGCATGTATGAAATTCTCAAAGAATTAATAAAAATATTTTTAAAAGAAAAGAAAATATGATCCAAAAATGTCCTGTATGAGAAAAGAAAGATACTTAGAGCCCTCCCCCAATCAGTGCAGCAGTCCAGAAGCAGACTGGAGCTGAACCCAACAAAGCACAGTTCTGCTGATTTGAAAGGCCCTGGATTCTCAATGTATAAAGCTGTGAAAGAAAAGGGACTACTTGGAGCCTGTTATGTGGCAGGTGTTTTCCTCCCATTTGCCCATCACCATAACAAGCAAACAATGGTGCCTCATTTCCACAATCTACTCTGTAACTGCTCCTTTCTCTCACATCAGCTCTATGATATAACCCCCAGTTTACAAATAAAATCTAAAGGGAGGCCATTAAGTGAGACAAAAGCTAAAGGTCTCTGATTCCAGAGAAGGATGCAAAATACTGTCACCCTAGTAAATATGTTTATGTTAAAAATTTCCAATAAGGGTGGGAAAAAAGGAGGAAACCTGTATTTGAGTCTTGGTTATGCACTGTCTTTTTTCTAAGCACCTCTATCATTTAATACCTATGCTTAAATCTTTATTAAAACTTTGCTTAGTAAATTCCAACTTTGCTTCAAAGGAAAAAAAGAATTGGAAAAAGGAATGATTATTGCTGCATGTGAGAATGCAGCTCCCACCTTTTGAAGAGTTCTTAGGTGGAGGAGAGAGGAATTAATAAAGGATAGATAGAAAGAGAGACCTAGACAATGAGAAGAAAGGCAGAAACACAGGATAACTTCGGGAGGGCCTGGGTCAATACCCAACAGCCTTGTCCTTTATTGAAAAGAGCTTTTTATAATATGCCAAGAGGAGAGGCAAAAGACCTCCCCCTTGCACAATCAAAGAACACCATATAGACAAATGTAGAGCCTTCCAAACACCTGGTAACCATGCCTGTGGTCAAATCATCCCATTATGCAGTCCTGCTGGGTAAAGCAAGCCCAGATTCTCTGGTCCTGAGTAAGTTCTCACTAGGAAACCTTGTGGATCTCCACAGCTCCCCTTTCTTAATATTTTAAAGGGCCCCTCAGATCCTTCAGATGGACTGTGCCTTTCTCCTTAGGTCACCTTCTACCACTAGACAGCCTTACCCATCACTGAGATACACTTTCACCAAGTGCACTCTGTCTTAAGTTGACAGCTAGCAAGGACTTACCTGTCTCTGACTACCAGCCTCTGGCAAGGGAGAGTGCAGAGTTTAACTCTATGCAACCCTGAATCAGGTTCCCACTAAGATCTTGCAAATAGCTGGAATGATTACAGCAATACTCCTGCTCCTTATGGTTGCTAGGCCTCCCAGTAAAGGAGTAGAGGATGATAAAGATGTAATGGCCTTTTTGAATGGGTCTAAGATGTCTATAGCAGTCTCAGCCACATCAAGCCCTTTTTTAAATCAATAAACTCTTGATGCAACCACATAAAATAAATCAGTAAACTTCTTATAGCATTAACAGGTTAACATAATTTTAACAAGTATTACTATGAGTAATTACAATTCTTACAAGCTTACATCCAAAAGCAAACTTGCAATAGAACTATTTACACTTTACAAACCTTAGCAAACACCCAAAAGCAATTTCTTAATACAACTTTTTGCATTTCTGGCTAACAAAACATAAGGCACATTAACACAAGTTAACACTAATTCATTCAAGGGACAAGAAAAATTTTTTTTTAATTAAAGAGACTGAGGCATATTAATTCTCCCTTTTCTTTATAATATTTTAAGCTGCATCTTGAACCTGGGTAGAAAAAAAAAAAACAAACTTCTCCATTTCTATACAAAACAGTTCATGAGTCACCACATTTAATAAAGCATATATGCATACACAAAACAATACATAAGTCATCACAGTTGATAGAGTCTATATGCATAAGTAAATTCAAAACCGTCCTATTGCAATTGAATCACTCCTGTCCATCCCATTTCTTAAGTCTGAAAAGTTCAAAAAGTGAGTTCTAGTACCAGTCTTAAAGTTCCTCTGAGCACTTGAAATCAGGGCGGCTCGTCAGCTGCCCTGAAGTCCCTGCATAGCAGTATAAGTCATAATGCCTCTGAAGCAAACAGCTCCAAATATGAGGAGTCCCATGACCAAAACTTTTTTGGAGTTCCCCTGAATGCAACAATTTAGTTCAAACACCAGTCTCTGAAACTTCACTTTTAGTTACAGCAGCATTTTATGGCAGTCTTATCCTAGGAACTCTGCCTCAACAGCCTTGTCCTTTATTGAAAAGAGCTTTTAATAATATGCCAAGGGGAGAGGCAAAAGACCTCACTCTTGCATGACCAAAGCACATCATGAAGACAAGTGCAGAGCCTTCAAAACACCTGGTAACCACACCTGTGGTCAAATCATCCCATTATGCAGTCCTGCTGGGTAAAGCAAGCCTAGATTCTCTAGCCCTGAGTAAGTTCTCACTGTGAAATCTCTGTGGGTTTACACAGCTACAAGTTAGCTAGTATTGTGCTGGTATTACACAAAGTACAATATTTTTAAACAAGTATACAGTGCCAGGAGTCGGGCTATGTCTGTTAGCAATCTTGTGTGGGTTTTTTGGTGAGGGATTTGGAGGACTGGCCTCCATTTTAGCAGAGGAAGACCCTGATGACCTTGAACTCCTGATCCTCTTGATCTGTCTCCCAAGCACCAAGACTAAAGGCATCCATCACCATGCCTCACTCTGGTTTCTATTCTTCATAAAAACTTTATGAGAAAGGTATTATATTATCATCATCATCATCATCATCATCATCATCATCATCATCTTGTTTGCAGACAAGAAAGCTGAGCTTCAGAGGGACAGTGAGTTGGTTCAGCAGGTAAAGGTGCCTGCTGTCAAGCCTAACTGCATGAGTTCAGTCCACATGGTGAAAGGAAAGAACTAGCTCCCACAACCAGTCTTCTGATACCCATCTACACTGTGGCATACACCTACTCTCACACAAAATAAATAAAATGCTTTTTCTTTATTTTTTAGAAGAATGTTGAGCTACAGTGAGGTAGAGTAGCTGGCCCAACACCACACACTCTGTTACTTGAAGCAGGTGAGCTGGCTAGCACCAGACTCTGTACTCTCATCCACCAGCTCTACTTCATTCTTGTGTCCACCAGCTCTTGCCGATGGTCTTTCTGTATGCTGTGAATATGTGTTGCTAAAGAAACTGTTTTTGGCCTATGGCAAGACAGGCTAAGAGCCAGGTGGGAAATCCTAGAGAGATACAGGGAGAAGTGGGTTGAGTCAGGCAGACACCAGCCCACTGCCCAAGGAGCAACATGTCAGCAGACAGGTAATGCCACAGCCATGTGGCAAAACATAGATTAATAGAAATGGGTTAATTTAAGATGAGAGAGCTAGCAAGAAGCCTGAGCCATAGACTAAACAGTTTGTAATTAATATAGGCCTCTGTGTATTCACTTGGGACTGACAGGCTGTGAGATATGGGCAAACTTCTGACTACATTTGGCACCCAGATGTGGTGGCAAAAAACCTGAGAGAACTTAAGAAGAGATTCTAGAACAGAGTTAAGAGCAGCTTCCTATTTTTTGTCTCTCATGTGGGCCGTGGTACAGAGACTCCGAGGTACAGAGAAGCCACAACATCCAAACTTGAGCACAGCATGGCAAATTCCTGCCACAATAAGCAGATGCATCTCCAAGCCTCAAAGCATGTTGTGTGGCAGATTTAGCTTTTGCTATAACATTTCTGGGCTGCACCCTGCCTGGTGGATGCATAGATCCACTGCTTCCTGAACTGGCAGTAAATGTACCTCCACCATGTTAGGGAAGCTGAACAGGTGGAGCCACCAGTCAAAGCCACAGATTTGGTCCTAGCCAAACAGCTTAACTGTTTAAAAATTCTCCTGGTTAGAAAACGATTACAGATACACAATAAGAACAGATTCAGATGGAAAAAAACTCTAAACAGGTTACATTGTGTTTAAAAATATATGTATGCTTGAGAGAGAAAGGAAAAAGGGTAGAAAATGTCCTTAAAAAAGAAATAGAGTAATAAAAAATATAATAAGCCACATAAAGATGGAAAATACATAGAGAGTCTAGATTATATATATTATGTTTTCTTTGAATTTTTTGACTGTTAATGAGCTAACCTCAGAGAGACATTTGGTTTGGGGGGCTGCTAAGCTAAATATATATATATATATATATATATATATATATATATATATATATATATATATATATATGTCTTTTCAAGACAGGATTTTTCTGTGTAGCTTTGGTGCCTTTCCTGGAACTCACTTTGTAGCCCAGGCTGGCCTTGAACTCACAGAGATCCACCTGCCTCTGCCTCCCACATGCTGGGATGATCCAGCTTCATAGAATACTCTAGTCAGGATTTGACCATAATCCTAAATTTTCTCAGCATCCCTATAAGATAAACAGCACACTCAATCAGCAGAAGTAGCATAGAAAATTATTCCCACATTCCCAAAAAAATGGATTATGGATGCTTGTCTTTGTTTAGGGGGTTTGGTTACAAATTGTTATTGGTCATAGTCAATCTCTTTCTAAAAGAAGAAAGGGGGATATGATATAAAATGTATGATATAGAAATGATAGGATGAAAGGGTAGCTTATTGAATCTACTTTTATCCCCAAAACAACAGTTAATATCAAAATATTTTATATTGGTATGAATTTCAGTTTATTGATACAAACTTAGTTTTGTTATACTGTATGTATTTTTCTACTCTTCCTTAAGGTATAATGTTTATGTAACTCATTTAAAATTGTAATGTATAGTTAAGAAATACAGACTAATAATTAGTCATCCACGATAATCAAACTTATAGTCATGTTAGTTAAGTTTTCTATGTATACAAAGATATATTTTAATTAGGTAGGTAATCTTCAAACACTTCAAGGACCTGCAGAATATGACATTTAAAATGTTTTAAAAACTTAAATTTTTCTGGACAATGAGATATGTCTGCTCCTGGCAGCACCAATTTACTTCAAAGAGGAAGATGGGCATCGAAGACACTCCATATGGAGTTTCTCTTCTTGGCAAAACTGGCCATTTGGGCAAGAAACTGCTCTTGCCTGGACTGCTTGATAGTATGTTGTATAAACTGGACATATAGGACCCATAGGAAGATGACCACTGAATTTTGTCAAAACAAGACAAGATGGTCCTTCAGGTTCCTGCTTCACAGAAGATACTGCCAGACATTCTGCAAGACACAGAGGAAAGTGACTGATGAACTTTGCCAAAATAGGTGGCACGGTTTTTCAAATTTCCACTTAACTAAAAACTATGCCAGAGACTCTAGGCCTATAGGCTGAAGATGGATGCCCCAGTGTTACAGAGGAACTTTGGGTGACTGTCCAGGTAGCTTGTCATTTCTAGAATTTTAGAAGTTGCTTGCAATACAATTCCTGTTTACTCAGATAATATTATATCCTTCTGGGGTCTTTGATGGAGTTGAAGACTAGATAGTTAAAATTATAGTTTTCCTTAGTCATGATAAAAGGTAAATTAGATATTAAACTTTAGACTCACAAAAATAGGAGAGATGATACTCTCTTTAATTTTGCTAAATACAAATAGACTAGATATTATAACTGTAACTCTTGCTTGATGACTGTTCTACTATATGTAATTTTACTACATTAAAATGAAAACCTTCCTTTTTGATAAGACAGAAAAGGGAAAGTGCTGTGGTATGCTCTTTCTGTATGCTGTGAATATGGGTTGCTACTATTGGTTAATAAAGAAGCTGTTTTGGCCTATGGTAAGGAAGGATAAGAGCCAGGGAAATCTGAGAGAGATATAGGGAGAAGAGGGTGGATTCAGGACAGATACTAGCCAGTTGCACAAGAAGCAACATATAAGCAGACTGGAAACACCACGGCTGCATAACAAAATATAAGTTAATAGAAATGGTTTAATTTAAGATGAAAGAGAGAGCTAGCAAGAAGCCTGAGCCATAGGCCATACAGTTTGCAATTAACATAAGCCTCTGGGTGTTCACTTGGGAGTAAGAGGCTGCAGGACACAGGAAAACTTCCAAGTACAAGATCTACTTCATCCTTGTCCACCAGCTCTACTTCATCCTTGTCCACCAGCTCTACTTCATCCTTGTCCAACAGCTCTACTTCATCCTTGTCCACCAGCTCTACTTCATCCTTGTCCAACAGCTCTACTTCATCCTTGTCCACCAGCTCTACTTCATCCTTGTCCACCAGCTCTACTTCATCCTTGTCTACCAGCTCTGCTTCATTCTTGTCCATCAGCTCTACTTCATCCTTGTCCACCAGCTCTACTTCATCCTTGTCCAACAGCTCTACTTCATCCTTGTCCACCAGCTCTACTTCATCCTTGTCCACCAGCTCTACTTCATCCTTGTCCACCAGCTCTACTTCATCCTTGTGTCCACCAGCTCTACTTCATCCTTGTCCACCAGCTCTACTTCATCCTTGTCCACCAGCTCTACTTCATCCTTGTCCACCAGCTCTACTTCATCCTTGTCCACCAGCTCTACTTCATCCTTGTCCACCAGCTCTACTTCATCCTTGTCCACCAGCTCTACTTCATCCTTGTCCACCAGCTCTACTTCATCCTTGTCCACCAGCTCTACTTCATCCTTGTCCACCAGCTCTACTTCATCCTTGTCCACCAGCTCTACTTCATCCTTGTCCACCAGCTCTACTTCATCCTTGTCCACCAGCTCTACTTCATCCTTGTCTACCAGCTCTGCTTCATTCTTGTCCATCAGCTCTACTTCATCCTTGTCCACCAGCTCTACTTCATCCTTGTCCAACAGCTCTACTTCATCCTTGTCCACCAGCTCTACTTCATCCTTGTCCACCAGCTCTACTTCATCCTTGTCCACCAGCTCTACTTCATCCTTGTGTCCACCAGCTCTACTTCATCCTTGTCCACCAGCTCTACTTCATCCTTGTCCACCAGCTCTACTTCATCCTTGTCCACCAGCTCTACTTCATCCTTGTCCACCAGCTCTACTTCATCCTTGTCCACCAGCTCTACTTCATCTTTGTGTCCACCAGGTCTACTTCATTCATCCTTGTGTCCACCAGCTTTACTTCATCCTTATATTCTTTGCCCTGGTACCTGCCACCTCTAAATGATCTATTTCCAAAGCTTCCTTTGGGCTCATATCTCTGTTATGACTGATGAGAGATATGTTTCTTTTGGATACTTGAGGCAAGTAGAAGAGGTTGGGGATGGGGATACCAAAACACAGGCAGACAGACATATAGTCACAATGAATTGTTACATATTTTATGTAATTCTCAAAGAGTGGGACTCAAGCCTCTAAACATAAAGAAATGAGAAGAACAAAAGGCTAATTGTCCAGATTTAGCCAATACATGCTGCATGCATATCAATATATCACACTGTGTATCATTAATGAGTATAAATAGTCCACGTTAATAAAAAAAAGATGTGCCAGGTGATGGTGGCACACACCTTTAATCCCAGCACTCGAGAGGTAGAAGCAGGTGGATCTCTATGAGTTCAAGGCCAGCCTAGGCTCCAGAGTGAGTTCCAAGAAAGGCTCTAAAGCTACACAGAGAAACCCTGTCTCAAAAAAAAGCCAAAAAAAGATGCAAACATTTAAAGATTTTTATTAAATAAATGTTATGTTTTTCTCCATGAAAGAAAGAAGTACCCTGTCCCTGACTAGCATTTGTGTAAATGTATGAAACTTAGCCTGGAGAAAAGCATGCTCTTGACCAATAATAAATTAGTTATTAAATGATAAGCAATGAGGGCTGGAGAGATGGATCAGTGGTTTAGATCACTTATTTCTCTTGCAGAGGACCTGGGTTCAATTCCCAGTCATGTTGACTCACAACCAACTATGATTCCAATTCCTGGGGATCCTTTACCATCTTCTGGCCTCCACAGGCACCAGGCATGTATGTGCACACATACATATATGCAGACAAAATACTTATACATATAAAATAAAATAAATAAATCTTTAACAATTTTAATGATAAATAAACTCTCAGGAGTTTTGAGCACGTACTGCTCTTGGAGAGTACTTGCATTCAGTTCCCAGTACCCATATACAGCTTACAGTAGCCTGTGTCTCTGGCCCAAGGAAAGAGATGTCCTCTTCTGTACTTTTCAGGCACCTCTACCCGTATGTGCACATTCTCACACAGAGACACACAATTTTGTTTTTAACCTTAATAATAAATAAAGCCTGAGTGTTGTTTTAACTAAGCATCTATCATTCTATTTTACCAATAAACACTCAGGAACCAGATGCTGGGGTAAAAACCTGGTAGCTCACAGAGGCAAAGAAAGCATCTGGCTGACCGTCTTCCTCTGCTGACATCCCAGAAAGAGAGCTTTTTCCTATGTCATCTCAAACAAAACTCCTCACACTCAATGTCCCTCCTTCTGCTTTCTGTGCATCCCTCTATCCATCTTCCTGACTCCCTTTTACTCTCTGTTTTTTTCCTGTCAACTGGTTGCTTGCTCCACCTCTTAACATATGGTTGAATTTATTTAATCCTGTTTATAATATTCAAGCAGAAAGCTCTTGGATTAAAGGTGTGTGCTAGGGCTGAGCCACACCACAACTAGAAAGAGGTTTATCCAATAAATAATGCAATCTTGGGGTTCACAGTGTGATCAAATATCCTGCAACACCTGGGTTCTGAATGTCTTGTGCAAGCCAAGTGACTAGCTTGGTGGTTTTATTTGAAGTATAACCAGAAGCAGTCGGCAAAATTGTTAACATACAAACTGGTAGACCCTGATCCCAGAACTGCTGCTTCAACAGGTCTGGGGCAGAGCCCAAACATGTGCATCTGACAAGGTCCCAGGAGCTCTGACGCTGCTAGTGGAGAACCACGCTTTGGAATTGTTTTCACATGGTGTTACACAAGTCAGGACTCACAAGTGTATGCACCCAGTGCCACTGCTCTCAAACTGAGAGTTCCTCTCACCTCAGACCCCCACCCCACCCACAACCTTATCCTAAAATAGGTAAATGACAGAAGAAAAAAAAAACATACACCTCAATCTGCAATAAACAACTGGAGTTGTTTACTGAAAAACAAAGTAATTGATTTGGGAGTGGTGGAAGTTTGAATGTGTTTCTTTCTTTTTGAAATTAGTGATTACTTTTTAAAATTTTTACATTTATTTACTTATTGTGTGTATGGACATGCATGTGTCAAAATGTGCACACAGACATCAGAGGACATCTGTGGAAGTAGGTTCTCTCCTTCAATCCTGTGGATTCCAGAAATGAACTCAGGCTACAGGCCTAGCTGTTATAAATTATCGTGCAAGGGGGGGGACCCCTGAGGGTATACTGGGCATGCAGGGAAACATGTTGGACAGATGCAGTGGCGGGATGGGCAGATGCATGCCAGGAGGACATGGTAGTCACCAGTAATTTACAACCCAGATGCTGCATCTATGTGGAGAGTTTATTATAATAGAGAGATGAAGATAAAGATAGGAAAGAGAGAGACAGAGAGAAAGAGAGAGCAGAGAGGAGAGAGAGGGGGAGGGAGGGAGAACACTTTGTGGGAGGAAAATTGGAAGAGAGAGAGAGGATGGGACGAAGTCTTTCCTTAAAGAGAGGCTTTCACATCAGGATGCAGGGCAGTGCCAAGGGATGGGACTTCAAGGAGTGGGTCAGAATATTAACACTAGCAGTTAGCACCCTTATGAAATACCTCACCAGCCCCTAATTACTTCTAATCTGAGAGGAAATCAGAATATATCCGTTTGAAACTTTTGGGGTTGCATTAGTGCCAAAATATCTAATTAAATTCACTTATCAGTGTAAAGAATAAAAATTTCATTTGTTACAAAAGTCTAAAAAAAAAACCCTGCAGGGGCGAAAACTAAAGCACTCATGCGCCCTCTGGTGGAAATTGAGTTCATCATTCAAAGGCAGCAAAACACAAAACTTCTAAATCTTACCTAAACAATAAATGAGATTGTTATATTTTTAACACTTTAAAGTTGGTGAGTATTTTATTTCTTAAAGAAAAAAGATTAATAGATAAGATATATTTGGAAAGTTCAATTATAAAAATAAAAAGAAGCTAAATAAAGCTTGTGTTATCATCTGTTGGTAATTCTTGCCTAAACCAATTAATATTGTGCTGGCAAAAAATATTTTAACATAAAGTATTAGGAAGCAATTTAGCAATATGTTAACATACAGTCATAGAATTATAGTAAACTCTTATGATTATCCCATTACTAATATTCTGTTGGTCTCACTTGAAAATGCCTGATTCCCATTTGCTTAGATTTTTGTAAAAGTGGTTTTTAATTTTGTAAAGTTTCCTAATCACCAATCTCTCTAGGTTTAAATCAGACCTAAAGGATTCAGTTAATATTTTTTTACTTTAAGACTTTATTTTTATTTTATATGTTTGGGTGTTTTGTTAGCATATCTGTCTGTGCACCCCATGTGTGTAGTGCCCTTGAAGGCTGGAAGAGGATGCTGGACCATCTGGAACTGGATCTAGACAGTTGTGACAGAGTTATACATGTGGATGTTAGCAACCAAACCTGGGTCCTCTGGAAAGGCAGCCAGTGATCTCTTAAGAGCTAATCCATCTCTCCACTTCTTTTAAAAATTGTTATTTATTATTATTATTATTGTTGTTGTTGTTGTTGTTATTATTATTATTACTATTTGTATATGATGGCATGTGGATGGAGATAAAAGGACAACAGGTCAGTCTTCTCCCTCCATGTGCAGTCCAGGGATCAAAGTCAAATCAGGCATGGCAGTAAGTGGCTTCACCACTGAGCCATCTCACTCATGAGTCCGCGTCTTTTCATTTTTAACTAGTAAGACCAGACTAAATCCAGTTCTCAGAACATATTGCTATTTTGCACTTTTCTGCTTTTTTTTTCATAGATTGATTTTCCCTTTGATTTCCACTCGTCTCCCAGGGCCTCTGTGCTGCATTACCCCTGGGGCATCATTTACACAGGACATAAGTTGTGTTAGCATGGCCCCTGGCACCTTCAACTCTGTGTTCATGTATGGTGAAGTCACACCTGTCATTCAGGCTCATTTCAATATTCATCTTTCTCAGGAAGCTTCCACAGAAGGCTTCAGTAGCCTGTAAACACGATTTCTATCACAGGCCTCTAATACCTTTTTGTTTTTCAATTCTGTTTATTTTCTCTTTTCTGTTATCAGAGTTGAGGAGAAAGACTATGACTTCTCTTTGTAGACTCAACTCCTAAACCAATGTCTCATATGCTCAGTGAGTACTAGTATTATAATGTAGATATGATGTGTCCCCAGTAAGATGACATATGAGAACAGCTTAGTCCCCAACAGAGATAGCATCTATTATTTTAACCTCATGTTATAGGACAGCATTACTAACAAGTACTTCATTTTGTGAGACCAAAACTGACATTACCTTCTCTGCAAACTTCTCAAAGCTAAGATTTCCTGGTCTTCCCCTCTTCCCCTTACCCATTACTTGAATCACAAACCAAACCAACTGGGAGGCAGTGAGATCATGAGGGTGCTAGTCCCCTCAATGACTTCTGAGCAAATGAGCTGTCAGGAGGGGGTCCTGAAATGTGGCTTTGAAGGGAATCTTGTCCTCAGACCCTTCCTTTTGCTTTCTCTTTGCTTCCTGGCCACTGTAAGAAGAGTGACTTTGCTCTAACAAATGTCCTGCTGCCATGATACTCTGCTTCTCTTCAAGCCTCAGCAACAGATACCAACTATGAACTGAAACCTCTGAAACTGAGTCAAAACCACCCTTCCTTGCTTGAGTTGCTTACCCGAGGCATTTTCTCAAAGTGGGGCAAAGCTGACTGACATAGTTAGTTACACTGAAATCTTAAATTCAGGCTATCTCACTTTCAAGGTTGAGTTGCTGGAGGTGAGAAATTCTGGCATCCAGTGCATCTCTTTACATTATCCACAATTACCATGTATATACAAAGTTAATTGAACTTCATAGTCTCCTGATGAGATTTGTCCTTTTGATTTTAATACAGTTTTACGAAGTTAAACAAATCACAAAGGCATCCTATGTGAACTGAAGTTCCCAGAAAGGAAAGAAAAAAACTGTTGAAAAGTGTACTAGGCCAAATGACTTGAGTTTGATCCCTAGAACCCCATAAAAAAAAAAAGACAGCTCTGGTGGTATGTGCTTATAACCCTAAAGGTAGGGAGATGGAGACAGGTGGGTCTTTGGGGCTCACTGGCCAGCCAGCCTAGCCTATTCAGTACAGTGAAAGGCCATATCTCAGCAAACAAGAAAACAAATTCCTGTTCTCTGGACTCCTGTACATGCACACTCACACAATTGCACTCACATGCACACATATACACACATGATGACACCTAAGAATCTATGAGTTAGAGGGAGCTGAGATTTTAAATAACCATAATAATGTTATAGAGAATCTATTTAAGGAAATTATACCACAACAATCCTCAACCTAGAGAAAGAATTGAACATCCAAATGCAAGTAGCATTTAAATAGTAAATTGACTTTAGAAGGAAATACTCTCTCCATGACACATTATAGTCAAGATGTAAAAAACAAGCACCAACAAGGAACACTAGAGCTGTAAAGGAAAACACCAACTCCCCTACCAAGGCAAACACTTCAGCATAACACAAACCTGTCATCAACAACAAGAGCCACAAGAATGTACAATGTAGTATTCCAACACCTGAAAGGAAGGAAACTGCCAAGCAAGATTGCTAAATCTAGCAAAGCTAACAAAAATTAAGTCAGTTCATGACCACCAAACCAAACTGCAGAAGATACAAAAGAAATATGAAACATAGAGGAGAAAATAAAATGTTAGTCACAGAGGCACACAAGAGGAATAAATGAGCAAAGGAAAGCTACAAAGGAATCCATCATGTTCAACACAGCATACCAGCAAATCCCTAATACTAATAGAAGATAAAAAAATAATAATAACCCAACTAACCAGAAAAGCAACTAACAAAATTTTAGGAATTAAAGTCTGGGTGTGATGGTCTATGCTTGTAATTCTAGCATGTGAGAGGCTGAGGTGAAAGACTCAGGAATTCAAAATCATCTCTGGCTACATGGTCAGTTTGAGGCTGCTCTACAAAAGACACTGTCAAAAAAGAAATAAAATTACACAGGCTTGGGAGATAACTCACCAGGTAAAAGGTTCACCATGCAAATGCCACAATTTGAGTTCAACCCCCAGAACCCACATTAAAAAACGTGTACAGTGGTGTGCATCTGTGATCCCAACACCTCCACAGAGATATGCAAGGCAAAAGCAGGAGAATTAGTAGAAGCTCAGAAACTTACAGGTTAGCAAGCCTAGAGTACACTGCCCAAGGGCAGAAATAACAAGGGAGACACTGTCTCAGTGTGGTGCTAGGTGAAAATCAACTGTTGATAGTTGTTCTGAGACCTCCATATGTGCACTGTAGCAATACACATACACACATTAAATAAATAAAATAAAATTACAAGAATTAACAAGTCCCTTTCAATAATCTTAAAAGTCAAGGGTTTCTATTTATCAAGAATAAGATACAAATTAACTGACAGGATTTAAAAAATTATATCAAATTGTTACTTATCTCAAAAAAACACATTTCGATGGCAAGACACTCACAGACTCATAGTCAAAGGATGCAAGTCAATTTATCAAGCAAATAGAAACCAAAAACAAGACGGCACAGCTACTCTGATTTATGGTATCTAATAAAGTAGACTTCAAACCAAAACTACCTAAGAGACATAAAGATCATTACATAAAAATAAAGGCAATAATAAGATGATGAAGGTATAACAGTTACAAATATATGTGCACAAGATACAGAGAGGTAAGGTGAGTCAGATGAGATCTCACATAATGATAGTTCATTTTAATATCTTGTTCTCATCTCTAGATAGGTCTTCTCAACTAAATAATCACTTCAAAGAAACTTCAGATTTAAACTACGCTATAGAGCAAATAGACTTAATAGAATGCACATTATTCTCAGTGTCCCATAGAACCTTCTCAAAAATGTATTACATTATAGCTGACAAAACAATCCATAACAAGTACAAAAGGGCTAAATAACTTATTGTGTCTTAGCAGATCAAAGCGGAATAAAACTAGAAACCAATAGCAAAATAAACTACAGAAACTATACCAATATTTCAGTTTAAATAAGACACTCTTGTATTTTTAGCAAGTCATTAAAAAAAAACCATGGGACAAATGTAAAAAAAAAAAATCTAGAATAAAATGCAATCTCCCTTGGGAATGAAGAGGCAGCAGGAGCTGGATCAGCAACATGGGGCAGCTTTGTTCTGTATCATGAGTATACTGTAGTATTTTACCTGTTAATAAACTCTGAATGGATCTCAGACTTCCTTCCCTCTTTACCTGACACCCAATGCAATGGCCGCCTAATCCCACCCAGCCCCATGGCTAGCCTGTGTGGACTGCCGGCCCTAGGAGCCCAATACCCTACAGAGCCCATCAGTGTTTGGGCCTTCCCTCACCCCACCCCCACCTTCCAGTCCCCCACACAATGCTAAGCCACCGGTCTCTGAAAAGCTCTTCCCATAAAAATAAATAAATAAGATAGATAGTCAGATAGATAGATAGATAGATAGATAGATAGATAGATAGATGATGGATGGATAGATAGATAGATAGATAAATAAATAAATAAATAAATAAATAAATAAATAAATAAATAAATAAATAAATGGGGTAAAAGAATAAGGGAAGGATACTCTGTAGACCTTTCCCAGGTCAATGGTGGGAAATACCACAATGCAGGGAATTAGGGCCCTGCTCACTGCTACTGTGGATGAGATGCTAGAAAAATTTACTGAGGAGATCAGCAGCTTAGCTGGGATCAATCCAATTTCAGTCATAATTGTTATTAGTCTGGAAATTTATATCTTATCTTATATATAAAGTGGTTTAATAACAGTTCCAAAAATGAGAAACTGACTGAAAAGATAAGGCCTTGGAACATAATATGCAAGCCTTATAGATAGTCACTAAGGGAGATAGGACAATTTTGATTGATAAGATAAAGGCCTTAGAAGTTCTTATTAGGGCTGGAGAGATGGCTCAGCGGTTAAGAGCACTGGCTGTTCTTCCAGAGGTCCTGAGTTCAGTTCCCAGCAACCACATGGTGGCTCACAACCATCCGTAATGAAATCTAGTGCCCTCTTCTGGCCTGCAGGTGTATATGCAGACAGAACACTGTATACATAATAAATAAATAAATCTTTAAAAAAAAAAAAGAAGTTCTTATAAATGAAGAGAACAAAAAAGTGACTGATAATATGTGAGCTTTAGAACAGCTTACTACTCAGGAGATACAAGCCTTACAAAAGGCAACTACTAATAAATTACAAGCCTTAGAAAAATTAATTAGAACTCATAATAAAAGCATTCAGACACAGACAGAAGAATTCAGAGGAGAATCAACCTTGCCATTACCTTATGGAATTAGAGAAGAGTGGCCTAAGGTTGTTAAAACACCAACCATGATTTAAACTATTACTGTTTATGAAAAGAGTGACAAGTATCCCCAGGGATATACAGAAATTAAATGGGATCCTATACAAATGTTAGACCTAACGAGTAATATGGAAGCAATAGTTTCCTATGGTATACATCCAGCATATATGAGGCAGATGTTGAATACATGGTCCTCTTAGAACAAAATTACTCCAAAGGACTGGAAATATTAGTTGCAGCAGTACTGGAATATGGTCCTCAGTTAGAGTGGAACAGCTGGTTGAAAGAAGAAGCTAAGGTCCTTGAACAGCAAGGTAGGGTTAGAGGTTTTGAGATTTCCCAAGATCAAATATTTGGCAAGGGCCTTTATGCTGATATGGATAGTCAGGCTACATATGATGAACACATCTTGTCTCTATGCTGTACAGCAACTTTAAATGCTTGGGATAAGACTCAGGAATCAGGAAAGAGGACCGAACCATATACTAAAGTTATACAAGGCTGAAAAGAACCCTTCACTGAATTTTTACAAAGATTGACTTCAGCTGTAAATAGAATGATATCAGATACAGAAGTTAGACAAGTACTAATTCAATCTTTGGCATTTGGAATGCTAATTTACAACACAAAATATAATTAGACCTTTAAAGATCAGATCAGCACCCATAGGAGAATAGATCCAACACATGGTCAATATTGAGTCTTAACTATAATGATGCTTGGGTGGAAGAGGTGATTTCCAAAGGCTTAAGGAAAAATCAAAATGTCAAGTGTTTTAATTGTGGTAAACAAGGTCATCTCAGAAGAAATTGTAAGCAGGGCATTCCTAGAAAGAAAGTTTCTTCTAGAGATAACCCAAAGAGAAGGCCCCAACCTTCTGGATTATAGAGAAGATGTGGCAAAGGCCGACATTGGACAAATGAGTGCAGATCAACAAGGGACAGGTAAGGCAACCCTTTACCATTGGGAAACACCTTGGGGGGCCTCTTGCAAGCTCCCATGTTGAACTTGGTTCAGTCATTCCCTGTCACCACAGGGGAATCTCCTCTTTGATGTAGCTGAAGACTAGATAGTTATAATTTTCCTTAGTTATGATAAAAAAAAAATTAGATATGAAACTAGACTCACAAATATAGGATAGATAAAATATTTTTTCTAATTTTACAAAATACAAGTAGACTAGATATTGTAACTGTAATTCTTGCTTGATATATGTAATTTTACTGGGTTAAAGTTAAAACTTCTTTTTGTTTAGAAAGAAAAGGGGAAGTAATGGGGGAATGTCTTTTTGTATGCTGTGAAAATATGTTGCTCTGATTGGTTGTTAAATAAAGCTGTTTGGCCAATGGCGAGGCAGAATAGGGTTAGGCGGGACATTCTAACTAGAGAGGAGGAAGGAGAAAGGAAGAACAGAAAGGACACTGCCAGCTGCCACCATGAGAAGCAAGATGTAAAGATACTGGTAAGCCACGAGCCATGTGGCAAAGTATAAATTTATAGAAATGGGTTAATTTAAGACGTAAGATCTAGCTAGCAAGAAGCCTGAGCCAATAAGCCATACAGTTCATAATTAATATAAACCTCTGTGTATTCATTTAGGTCTGACCAGCTGCATGACCAAGAGGATGCAGGAGCCAGGGGAGCACAGGAAAACTTTCAGCTACAAAAAGATCTGTGGTTTAAAAAAAAAAAAACCATACTTCTTGGGGCTGGAAAGATGGCTCAGAGGTTAAGAGCATTGACTGCTCTTCCAGATGTCCTGAGTTCAATTCCCAGCAACCACATGGTGGCTCACAGCCATCTGTAATGAGATCTGGTGCCCTCTTCTGGCCTGCAGTCATACATGCTGTATACATAATAAATAAATAAATCTTAAAAAAAAAAAAAACATACTTCTCTGGATAAAACAAAAGCTTCAGGAGAAACCATAAAACAAATATTTTGACAGACTTCTATAAATGATCAAAGACCAAAGCTAAGGGTATGAATAAATGACATTGTAACTGAAGGCGTTTTAGACATAGGGGCAGATGTAACTATAATTGCACCAGAATCATGGCATCTAAAGTGGCCTCTTCAGGAGGTAGATGTCAAGCTTTTAGAGATTGGAACCTTATCTCAAGTAAAACATAGCACAAGATGGGTTGAATGTATAGAGCTAGAAGGACAGAGAGAAAAATTAAAGCCACATGTGGTTAATATAGCAATGAATTTATATGGATGTGATTTGTTACAACAATGGAATATCCATATTAACATTCTTCCAATCTCATAAACAGACCATAAACAAATACATGTTTCTGGGAAAAATGTTAAAAGGTATTATAAAGAGCAGTGATGAAACATTCAGGCTGTACAAAAAATGGGGGGCACAACTGTTGATCTTTCAGAGGTACCAATAGCCCTACCTTTAAAACGGTTACCTAAAAACCTGTCTGAGTAGAACAATGGTCTTTGACACCAGGAAAATTTCAGGCCTTAGAACAGCTGGTACAGGAGCAGCTAAATGGTCATTGTATTGATTAATCAATCAGTTCTTGGAATTCTCCTATATTTGTTATTAAAAAGAAATCTGAAAAAATGGAAAATGCTGTCATATTTGAGAGTCATAAAGTAACTCAACCAATGGGCTCTTTAGAGCCTGGAATTCCTCTGCCTTCTCTGTTACCTAAAGAATGGTCTATTATAGTTATTGATTTAAAAGACTGTTTCTTCACTATTCTTCTACAAGAAAATGATATGGAAAAATTTGCCTTCAGATACTTCAAGACCTACAGAAAATGGCATTTAAAATGTTTCCATAACTTAGAATTCTTTTGACATGAGACATGTCTGCTCCTGGCAGCACTAATCTACTCCTGAAAAGATGATGAGCACCAAAGACACCCCATATGGAGTTTGTTTTCCTTTTGGCAAAACCAGCCTATTGGGCAAGAAACTGCCCTTACCTCCACTGCTGACAGTAAGTATACCGTCCAATCTGGACAAGCAGGATACAAAGAAAAGTGACTGCCAAACTTTTCCAAGACAGGATAGGACAGTCTTTCAAATTTTCCTGCTTCTGAAAAAGGTCTGTCAAATATTCTAAGCCTATAAACCAAAGTTGGATGCCCCAATGTTACAGAGAAACCTTGGGTGACTATTATTCCTTGTATTTTTTGAAAGTTGCTTGCTTGTACTTCCTGCTTACTCAGGCAATATTATTTTCTGTCTCAGGTCTTTCATGGGATTGAAGACTAGATAGTTACAATTACAGTCATCCCAAATCTTAGCTAAAAACATAACAGACACAAAACTTAGTCCTCAGGAGAAGACAATTATTGGAGTAATCTCTATATATGTGCCTATTACCTATGGTCTGGACATATAGAATGTGTTTCTTACTTGATAATTGTTCTTGTTATATGTAGTTTCATTTTTAATAGGTTATTACCTTTCCTTTCTTCTGGATAATACTTGATAATAGTTTTTATTGTATTACCTTTTCTTTCTTCTGGAAAATACTTGGTAATAGTTTTTATTGTATATAGGTTAATTATGTTAGGATTAGAACCTTCCTTCTTAATTAGACAAAAAGGGGAAAATGATATGGGAATTACTGACACCAGCCTGCTAGCCAATTGTAAGGAGTGGCTTAGCCCAATGGTCATGATCTTCTCTGGAGAGATATGACCCAATGAGAAGTGGGGGGGTGCTCTCTCTTGGGCAGTGTACTGCTGGCAGTGAGCTATTGAGAAATGTGGCTGGCAGTTTGGTCCCCATCTCCCTTGGGAACAGAGAGGCAGCAGCAGCTGGATCAGTGTCAATGTGGCAACTTCATTCTGTATTATGAAAGTACTGTACTGATTTTACCAGTTAATAAATTCTAACTTGATCTCAGACTTCCTTCCCTCTTTACCAAAGTAGTTGATAGATGTACTAAAGATCAAGCAGAAATTAATGAGACAGAGACTACAATGACAAGGCATAGAACCAATCAGAATTGTTTATTCCAAAAAGGTAAATAAGAACTACAGGTCCCCAGGCAATTTAATCAAAAGAAGGGTAGCAAATACCTAAGCTAATAAAATCAATGACAGAAAAGGGAATATTACAGTGAATTTCAATGAAATTCAGAGAATCAGAAACACTGTGAATACATACATCAAAAAAAAACATGAAAATATGGAAGAAATGGATAAATTCCTAGACACAGATAACAAAGCAAAATTAACTCAAGAGAACATAAACAATTCAGAGATCCCTTAACAAGCATGAAGACAGAGAGAGAGCAATAAACCATCTTCCAATGTGGTAAAACTCAAGAGCAAATGGATTCAGGATCTAATTCTATCAAAACTTTACAGCAGCAGTTCTCAACCTGTGGGTTGTGACAGTATGAATCATAGCAGTAGCAAAATTACAGTTATGAAATAGCTACAAAAACAATTTTTTGGATAGAGGTCATCACAACATGAGGAACTTTATTAAAGGGTCACAGCATTCGGAAGGTTGAAAGCTGCTGCTTTGGAAAGGCTACTTAACACCAATGCTACTTAAATTTTAAATTGTTCTATGAAATAGAAAAGGAAGAAATGATGAAAAATTCATTCTAAAGATTATCAAAGTTGAATATGGAGCCAGCAACAAAACTGTAAAGCAATATACTTGATAACATAGACACAAATTTTTTCAGCTTTTTAGCATGTATTTACTTAGTGTGTGTGTGTGTGTGTGTGTGTGTGTGTGTGTGTGTGTGTGATCACAGCATGTACATGGAGGTCAGAGCCGGTCTTCTCCTTCGCCATGTGTGCTCAGGGGACCAAACTTGGGTCATCAGGTTTGTCGTCAGGCACTTCCACCCACGTAACATCTCACCAGCCTGACACAAAGGTTACTAATAAAATACCACATGGTGAATTCAAGAACACATTAAAAAGATCATACGCCACAATCAAGTTGGTTTCATCGAGGATGTAAGGCTGGTCCAACATACACAAATCAAATGATGTCATTCAGCGCATAAATAGACTTAAGAGCAAAAATCACTACTAGACATGGTAAGATATGCCTTTAATCCCAGCACTTGGAAGAAGGATCTCTGTGAGTTTGAGGCCTATATAGAAGTTTCCAGGCAGACCAGGAGAACACAGTGAGACCTGGTCTCAAAAATAAAACATTTATAAAAGAACAGAAATCACACAAAAGGCCTTTGACAAAGTTCAACATCTCTTCATGACTAAAGCCCTGGGAAAACTAGAAATACAAGGAATATAGCCTAACAAAATAAAGTCTATATACAACAGATCTATAGACAAAATTATCCAAAATGGGGAAATACTCAAAGCATTTCATTTAAAATCAGGAACACTTGTTTCCATGCTTAATCAATACATCATTCATAGTCTCAGCTAGAGTATTAAGACAAGAAATCAAAATAAAAAGGATCCACATAAGATAGGAAGATGTCAAGGTGTCCCTATGTGATAGTTTGAATGTAATTGGCCTCCATAATCTCATGGGGAGTGGCATTATTAGGAGGTATGTCTTTGTTGGAGTGGATATGGACTTTTTGGAGGAAGTGTGTCACTATGGGGACAAGCTTTGAGGTTTCTTATGCTCAGTATACCACCCAATGTCTCAGTAGACTTCTTGTTGCCAGCTAGATGTAGGAATCTTAGCTATTTCTCCAGGACCACATCTGCCTGCACATAACCATGCTCCCTGCCATGATGATAATGGACTGAACCTCTGAAACTGTAAGTGAGCCCCCTCAATTAAATGTTTTCTTATAAGAGTTGCCATGTTCATGGTGTCTTTTCTCAGCGATAGAAACCTTAACTAAGACATCCTATTTGCAGAAGACATGATCTAATACTTAAGAACCCTTGAGACTCTTCCAGAAAGTTAGATCTGATAAATACTATCATCAAATTAACAGAAGACAGAGTACAAAAATCAGTAGCTTATCTACACAGCGACAACAAACTTGCAGGGGAAAAAGACAGAAAAACAATCCCATTAGCAACTAGGAAGGCTTTAGAGGGGATGACTCCAAAGCTGTGGGCTTCTGCTAGCAAACTGAAACTCCATATCAACTCAAGCTCAATCCATCAGAAACCAAATATCTTCTAATGAGGGACTTCCATTTTAAACAATGAAATATTTTCTTTGTCTTCTTTGGGGGAAGGTGTGTGTAGTGATATATTATGTACCCTAATAAAATTTATCTGAAGATCAGGGAACAGAACAGCTACCAGATTAAACATAGAGGCTAGGCAGTGGTAGCACACACCTTTAATCCTAGTACTCGTGAGGCAGAGATCCATCTGGATCTTTGTGAGTTCAAAACCACCCTGGACTACATGAGATTGACTGAGTCTAGGAGAGAAAACAGCCAGGCAGTGGTGGTACATACCTTTAATCCCACTACTGGGCAATACACATGCCTTTAATCCCAGGAAGTGATGACTGGGTGGAGGAAGGTATATAAGGCGTGAGGAGGCGGGAACTAAAGGCTTTTGGGCAGAAGCGTCCCTTTCAGCTAGAGACCCTTTTCAGCTGTAGCTGTTTTGGCTGAGGACTAAGAGGCATTTTGGCTGAGACCCCTTCAGGTGACGACTCGGAGGATTTCAGTCAGAAGATTCATAGAGTAGGTGAGGTGAGATGTGGAAGTGGCTTGTTCCTTTATCTCTCTGATCTTTCAGTATTTACTCCAATATCTGGTGCTGGGTTTTTTATTATAAAACTGTTTAGCAATTCATGTTATGGGGAGAGTTGAGACAGTCTCTCTATGTAGCTCTTGTATGGCCTGGAACTTAACATATAGACCAGGGTGGCCTTCAACTCACAGAGATCCTCCTGCCTCTGTCTTCAGAGTGCTGGGATTAAAGGTGTGCATCACCAAGCAAGATCCGTTTTTTGTCTTCTTTTCTTTTTTTTTAATTTTTTTAATTTATTATGCATACAGTGTTCTGCCTGCATCCCTGATTGTCTTCTTTTCATAAACATCTTACAAAAGTTTTCCCTGGCACCCTCTCAATAGAACCACAAGTGATTTGTGATCTGTGCTGCTCACAAACCTTTCCTCAAATAAATCCTTTACAGTTTGAAGGCATCTGAATTTATCTTTAAACACAGCAACCAAGCTTTACAAATAATAAAAACTAAAACCAAAATTTTGCATAAGAAAATACCAGGAGGCTGGAGAGTTATAAGTCTCAGTGCCCAAAGGCTCAGGTTTACAAACAAAAAGACAAGAAAATATTAAGGAGGGGAAAAAAATTAGACCAAGTCAAATTAAAGGAGCCTTGACAACAGGGTAGGAGAGTATCTCATGATCCCTGTCAACCTTGTATTTGTAGGTGTTAAGTCCAAGGAAGTCCTTATTTTAGGGGATTAAAATGTAAATGAATTTGCTTAAGAAATAGCTGTGTTTCCTCATGTGCTGGTATCAACTCCACACATGCTTACTGATCATGAGAATGATGGAAGAACAGGGAGAGGGAGGAAAAGGAGAGCTCTAAAAACAGGAGCTACCAAACATGGATGCTCAAAGGGAGGATAAGAGAAACCATGGGTCTGCCCAGAACCATTAGAACAGGTGGATGAAAGAGACCCACATGCCTCCCTGAGGCTGTTTGCCCTGGGAGGGCAGAAGAAACCACCAGCCTACTTGGCACCTTGTGGAACCAGGCAGTCAGGCGCCATTGTGAGCAAATATATGGTGAGGTATGGGAGAAAGAGAGGCAGAATGGTTCATTCCTGTGGAGAGAGGCAGATCTAAAGAGGCAAAGGTGGTGAGGAGCCTGCTGAAGTGGGTGGCCTGCTTACCACCCGGGGTACTGCAGCTGTGGTCTGCGTTGATGTCCATAGCTCCTGTTATCACTGAAAGTTGTGAGGATAGGGCTGCAGAGAATTGGCCCTGCCCCCTACTGGCTGCAGCACTAGGAAGAGCTGGCCCTGCACCTCAACTGGGCAGCACAGTGGAACATCTGGTGGTGTGGGTGAGGGTGAGCTCGACCCCAAGGGTGTGAGAACAGGAGAACTGGCCCTGCTCCTTGCTGCCTGCTGCACTGGGTGAGCTAGCTGGGCAGTGTTAGAGAGCTCATCCTGGTGGTGAGGATGAGGGAAAGCTAGAAGGCTATCACCCAGGCCCAGAACCAGGGCTATGAGTTGGCCCACCCCAACATTCACCCCATCTTTGAATTGCTGAAGCATGTGAAGGGGCCATTCCTACAGATCCAAAGCTGCAGGATCTCCATGACACAGGCCACAACAGGATATTCAAGAGCATTTTCAGTGGGGGCCTACTATCAACAGTATAGCAAAGCCAGAGATTTCGAACCAGACCAATGACTCATTGGAATAAACACTTGCAAGTAAATATGTATGGACTAAAATGCATAGTGTGTGTCTCATTGTGTCATACTACAGCTTCTATGACAATTTTTTTCTTTTAAATTTTATTTTATTTTATTTTGGAGAGGAGATTGCAAGGGCAAAGGGCAGATACAAAGGGACAGGGAGATGAGATCAGGATGCAGCATGTGAAATCCAAAAAGAATCAATAAAAAGTTTAAAAATACATATGAAAGACTAAAAATATAATCAAATAGTAAAGTTAATATTATTGCTCAAATGTAAAGCCTTTTTATTATATTTATTTGTTGTAGAATATTATTTTCAGATGTGTTACATTTGTTTATGCTGTAGAACATTTGTTTTAATGATGCAAAGATGTGTTGTATTTGTTTATGTTGCATTTGTTTAACTCTGTGAAGCTGTGTTACTTTACCTGTCTAAAACACCTGATATTTAGCTAATAAAGAGCTGAATGGCCAATAGTGAGGCAGGAGAAAGGATAGGTGGAGCTGGCAGGTAGAGAGAATAAATAGAAGTAGAACTCTGGGAGGAGGAAGGAAAAAAGAGCAAGAGAACAAGAAGGAGAAGGACATCAGGGGCCAGCCACCCAGCCACACAGCCAGACATGGAATAAGAAGGAAAGAAAAGATATACAGAAATAGATAAAGGTAAATGCCCAGAGGCAAAAGGTAGATGGGATAATTTAAAGTTAAGAAAAGATGGCTATAAACAAGCCAAGCTAAGGCCAGGCATTTTTAAGAAATAATAAGTCTCTGTGTGTGCTTATTTGGGAGCTGGGTGGTGGGCCCCCCAAAAGAGTAAAAAGAACAAACACAACCAACAACATTTTGGTGTTCCAACATGGGCTGGATTTCCATGTAAGGTCTGAGAAAGCTGAAAAAAGAAAGAAAAATGGCAAGCTAAGTAAAAACCACTTGTGGCAACACAAGTACCATCTTCCTACAGCTAGGAAGGTTGAATGCAGTTCCTCTTCACAGACCTCCAAGCGGGCCATGAGCTTTAGGCTTCAATTTCATGACCTGAGGGCAAGGCAGAGCCAGCTGATAGAGCTACATGGAGAATCCAGGTGTAGCTTAGCAGTCTAAAGTTTGCTTGTGCAGTCAAAAAGATTTTGGATATGCAGTAAAAGAGGTCCAGATAGAAATAACCTCTAAACAGGTTCTAGTGTGTTTTACAGTATGTAGGCTTAAGAAAAAACAATATGGGTACAGACAGTCATAAAAAGAAATAAATAGCTGAAAAATAAAAGTCTTTAAAGAGAGAATATAAAAAAGAATAAGCCATATAGAGATGGAAAATACACAAGGAGTCTGGATCCTGTATGTTATTGTGTTGATTTTTAATTTTTTGGTGACTGATGGGTAAGAGACAGTTGCTGAGAGACATAGAATTATGAGCAGGATTACAAAATTGAACCAACCTATATACTTTAGGAATGCCTTAACTGTAAAAAAAAAAAAAAGAAGTCAAAAAATGTATTTATCAAATGGAAATTTAAAAAAAAATGCTTTGGAGTTTTGTTCCTACAGGAGACTAGAGGTTATGGATTCCTTCAGGAATAATATGGATCAGGTTTGATCAAGGGAGACCTCCTGAAACTTGACAGATGATATCTATCGGCAAAGATTACTGCTGGTCTTCCCAGGACTTGAAATTTTCTCATGAACCCCTGGGGATGCCTTCATCCACAGACAGCAGGAAGCAGGTTGAAGAACATGATGCCCACATTCCAAAGAGGGATGTGGGAGGCTTTTGGTTAAGTGGTGTATCATGCATGTTTGTAATATTTAGGGTAATATAGGAATATAGGATAAAAAGACAACTATTAATCTCAGATGTTGTGCATTGGCATGGATTTTTTATTGACAGAAATTTAAAGTTACTTTTGATATAATATATATATGTTTCAACTCTTCTTTGGGGTATTATGCTTATGCAGCTCATTTAGAAATGCAATGTCTGAATAAGAAATGAGGTTAGTAGTTAATCTATAATAATCAAACTTATAATCATATTAGTTATGTTTTCTAGGTTAAATAGATATGTTTTAGACAGATAAATGGTCTTCAAATAATTCAAAGACCTATAGAATATGGCATTTAAAATGTTTTATTAACATAAGGTTTTTCATGATAATGAGACACATCTGCTCCTGGAATCACCAATTTACTTCAGAGAAGATGAGCATTAAAGAAACTCCTTATGGAGTATGCTTTCATTGTGGCAAGGTTAGCCATTTGGGCAAGAAACTTCTTTTGTTTTGATTCCTTGACAGTATGCTATATAAATTGGACATGCAGGACCCACAGGAAAGTGACTGCTGAACTTTACCACAAGATGGGGTGATCCTTCAGGGTTCCTGCTTCATCGAAGAGTCTGCCAGAAATTCTGCAGAGTACAGAGGAAAGCAACTGATAAACATTGCCAATACAATGCAGGAAAGGCCTTCAAATTTCCTACTTCACTGAAAAAATCTGCCAGACACTCTAGGCCTGTAGGCTGAAGATAGGTGCCCCAACATTGCACAGGTACTTTGAGTGACTGTCCAGGCAGCAAGATATCTCTATTGTTAGGTAATATTACACCCTTTGATAGAGATGAAGACTGGGTAGTTATAGTTGCCGTTTTCCTTAGTTATGATAGAAAGTAAATTAGGTATACAACTTTAGAATAGATAATGGAGTATTTTCTCAGAATTTGATAAATACAAATGGACTGAATATTATAAACATAATTCTTACTTGATAATTGTTTTTTGTGTTTATAGTTTTACTATGTTAAAATTAAAACCTTTTTATTCAGCCAAAAAGGGGAAAGTGTTGTAGAATATTATTTTAGATGTGCTACATTTTTTTAAAAGATTTATTTATTACATATACAGTGTTCTGCATGCATGTATCCCTGCAGGCCAGATGAGGGCACCAGATCTCATTACAGATGGTTGTGAGCCACCATGTGGTTGCTGGGAATTGAACTCAAAACCTCTGGAAGAGCAGCCAGTGCTCTTAACCTCTGAGCCATCTCTCCAGCCCAAGATGTGTTACATTTTTTAACAATGCAAAGATGTGTTGTATTTGTTTATGTTGCATTTGTTTAACTCTGTGAAGCTGTGTTACTTTGCCTGTCTAAAACACCTGTCTAAAAAAGAGCTGAATGGTCAATAGTGAGGCAGGAGAAAGGACAGATGGAGCTGGCAGGTAGAGAGAATAAATAGAAGGAGGACTCTGGGAGGAGGAAGGAAAAAAGAGCAAGAGAATAAGAAGGAGAAGGACATCAGGGGCCAGCTACCCAGCCAGACATGGAATAAAAAGGAAAGAAAAGATATACAGAAATAGAGAAAGGTAAATGCCCAAAGGCAAAAGTTAGATGAGATGTTGGGGTGCACAGAGGTTTTCTAGTGAGATCTGAGCTTGCTTTACACAGCAGGGCTGCATTAGGGGATGGCTTGACCATATGGGTGGTTACCAGGTATTTGGAATGTTCTGCACTTGGCTGTGCTGGGGGGGGGGTCTTTTGCTCCACCCCTTGGCATTTCTATAAATAGCCCTTTAAAAGAGACAGAAGGGGCTGGTGAGTTTTGACTCAGGCCCTCTCGAGGACATCCTATGTTTCTCTCTGTCTCTCTACCTCTATATTTCTATCTAAATATTTCTCACTTCTCCCTCCTCAAGAGTACCTTGGGAGAAAAAGTGGGAGTAAGTCTCCCACAATTGGATAATTTAAAGTTAAGAAAAGCTGGCTACAAACAAGCCAAGCTAAGGCCAGGCATTTATAAGTAAGAATAAGTCTCTGTGTGATTTATTTGGGAACTCGGTGGTTCCCCCCACCCAAAGAGCAAAAGAGCAAAAACAACCAACTATGGGGGGCCTGCTCCTACTCCCCCCCACCCCGGTACTCTTGAGCAGGGAGAAGTGAGAAATATTTAGACAGAAATATAGAAGAGAGAGACAGATAGAAACACAGGATAGCCTCAGGAGGGCCTGGATCAAAACTCACTGGCTCCTTCTGTCTCTACTAAAGGGCTATTTATAGAAATGCCAAGGGGTGGAGCAAAAGATCTTCTCTTATCACAGCTAAGCACAGAACATTCAAAACACCTGGCAACCACGCCCATGGTCAAGCCATCCCCTAATGCAGCCCTGCTGTGTAAAGCAAGCTCAGATCTCACTAGGAAACCCCTATGGATCCCAACAACCAACATTTATTTATTTGTTATTTGTGGAGTATTGTTGTGGGTATTTGTGTAGCAGTATTCTACAAGATTGAAACAGTCTATCCTGCAGGGAAGCTCCTTAATCTTGAAGGTAAACAACTCAGAATAGCTTCAGGAAGTTCCTGAAACTAATCAGATTCTCTATGCCCCCCTGAGAGTGAACAATAAAGACTACTGAGAGTCTCTATTACTCTCGGACAAGCAGAGCAGCAAAGATTCTGAAACCAGACCACAGCTTCCTGGAAGAAGCAAAAAATACCCCAGCTGCCTGGAAGAGGTTTAGGTCAAGTAGTCACTTGGAAAGAACACTCTCTAACCTGTCGAGCTGCCTGCAGGCTGTGCAGTGTGCTCCAGATTACTAGTTCTCATTGAGCTGTCACTCATGCTGGGGCAGGACTTGGTGACACAAGGTCTCCTCAAGTTATTTCTGCTCATGTAGGTAACTTCTTGCCTATATTCTAAGTAACCTGATAAAATGCATTTGTTCACCAAGTGGGACTTTGGTGGTAACCATACGTTGATCTGTCATGGGCTCGCTATATGGGGTGAGTAGACATGTGTATTGTCTTCTCAGTAAGAGTCTTGTCACCCAATGTGGGAAAGTGTGGTTTGCATATGTACCCTGACCAGCATTTGAGGACCTGAGGCTAGAACTCTGCTCATCAGTCTTGGCAGCAAGCACCCTTACCTGCTGAGTCATATCACAGCCTGTAATAAGTCTTGTTTTTATAAGTGATATCAATAAATAACCACAAAGAGAAGTTTTACTTTAAATACAAGCATTTCAGAAAATACCACATAACCTTGGATACCATCTCTTTAAAAGATAACAAGTCAGCCGGGCAGTGGTGGCACATGCCTTTAATCCCAGCACTTGGGAGGCAGAAGCAGGTGGATCTTTGTGAGTTCAAGGCCAGCCTGGTCTACGGAGCGAGATCCAGGAAAGGCACAAAGCTACACAGAGAAACCCTGTCTCGAAAAAAAAAAAAAAAAAGATGCCGGGCGGTGGTGGCGCACGCCTTTAATCCCAGCACTCGGGAGGCAGAGCCAGGCGGATCTCTGTGAGTTCGAGGCCAGCCTGGGCTACCAAGTGAGTTCCAGAAGAGGCGCAAAGCTACACAGAGAAACCCTGTCTCAAAAAACCAAAAAAAAAAAAAAAAAAAAAAAAAAAAAAAGATAACGAGTCACAGAAGACATAGAATTGTAATGAAGGTTAAGGGAGAGAGAAAAACTAGGCACCTTTGTATACAATTGAAAGGTCTAAATTTTTCCAATTTTACAATTGGGCCTGAGTTTCAGTTTCCTAAAATGATAATGAGGGAGATAGCATGTATCAGGCCTGAGCCAGCCCCCACAGTACCTCAAGGCAGTGACAAAAAGGACAGTTCCTGTAACCTCCCTAAATCATGCCCTATCCTGCCAAAGTATGCCCCCAAAATGGTAAAATTATAACCACAGCCAATAAAAATTGTACTAATGTATCTACCAATTATGTTTAGATGACCTAACTGTTCCAAGAATTCCCCTAGCTGAGCTTAAAAGGGACCTGCATGCTCCTTTTGAGGTCACCATTTTGTACAAATGGTAGACCCCTCTGCATGCTAGAATAAATGCTCTTTGCTTTTACGCACTATTTGGGTCTGGGATCTTTTTCAGCAGTTCTCAGACCCTTACACAATAGCTCGCCTGCTACCAGCAGCTCTGCCTGTCTGCTCAGCAGCCTGTTTTATTCATGTCCCAGACACAGTGAGTGCATTTTAACACAAAAACTTAAGTTACTCCAAGGCCACTTAGGTCCAGATCAATGTTATCATTTTACACAACTTGCCAAAATCCAAATTCTTGGTTTCCTTCCCTCCTGGCCATTCCTTGGGTCAAATGTCAAATGGAACCAGAGAAAAATGGATGGAGAATAATTTTCACATTCTCCCTTGGCAAACTGAAGTGAGCCTACCCCAAAAATCAGTTAAAAGATGTCATTATTCTGTTAAGAAAACAGAGCAAATTTAAGGAAGAAGAGAAAATGTTAATGTCATCTGAAATTCCCTCTAGCATCATCAACCCAGAACAACTCCCAAAGTCTCCTCCAGATTTCAATGCACATTAATTACAACTGTCAAACACAGTTACTCTGAACTATAATCATCTAAGCTCATTTGACTGAGCGTGCAGTGCAGGGTTGGCAAAGAAGACTTGTGCTCAATTGCTGTTCATTCATGCTGACTCAAAAGAACTGTTTTGTTTTGTCAAAGAGAACAACAACCCACTCTCCTAAAAACAGTTAACCAAAGGTGAATGTTTAAACAGCAGTCCAATGTTGTTCATTTCGTTAGAAACCAACACAAGTACAAACACTAATTAAAGTCTATTTTCAGAGGACTCTGGTTATTGCAAAGCTGTAAAACTTTCTCTGAAACAGTGTGTGACAAGGCGTGAAAGCATGAGACTGTGATCAGCAAGGAAATACAAGTGTAGGAAAGAATGGCAACTACTGGTGCCAGCACACCAGTTCAAGAAGTAACAAAGCAACCACCAAAGTGGTGATTGGCAGCACCCTGGCACAGAGAGTACCAAGAGGGTCTAGATATTGCATCCAGCTGTTATGAGACCTGGGAAATAGGCCAATCCCCACAATGGGAGAAATGCCTTTCTCATATTCTCTTTTATTGAGCTGAAGAAAATTGTCATACCAAGACACAAAAAAAAACAGGCTAAAGGGGATTTTAATTACCCTTCATCTTTCTGAAAAAAGGTGGAGGCTTTCAGTTAGCCGAAAGTTCAGAGCCCCAGAACAAAAACTATGCCTTCCGTCTATACCAGCAAGGCTGGGTAACAAAAACAAGGAAATAGTCCTAGCCACTGTTAGGATTTCCTTCCAGTGGAAACTGAAAACCAGCAGAAGTATCTAGTCATAGCCCTCTTAATGAACCCACACAATAAGGAAGAGCTGTTTCTGTTTTCTATTTTTAAAAAGCAAGGAAGCACAATGTTATATGCATTTGCTACACATCTTCACTACTAATAAAACACATGAGGCAGGGTGACCCTATAAAGACAAGAAATTTCTTAACAGCACAGTTTTGTAAGTTCAGGGACATCACACTGGCAATGGCTTGGCTCCAGAAAAAGCCTTCTTATCTGCATTATGTCACCATAGGAGTACATCTGAAGAGAAACACATCTCAAAACAGGAAAGCGGGGAGAAGCTAGAGTCCCACAGTTCTTCCCAAAGGCACATCCCCAGTTGACCTGAAGACTTGTCACTAGAGCCCATCTTTTAAATGTTTCATACCATCTCCCAATACTGTCAACTTGAGGGCCAAGCTTCCAATGCATGAGACTTTATCCTCAAAATCTAAACCAAGGAAGTTCTCTTTCTGGATTGTTCCAGAAGTGTCATCTATATTTTGGATAGTACAACAAGGTGCCAATTATGTACATAATCTTTAGGAAATGCAATGCAATTGGCATTCATGCATATATACACACTTGCCATGTGTTATTTGTGATTGTTACACACTTTTGAAATGATTCCAAATACTTGCATAGTTTTGGAAATGATGTTTTTGTTTTGGAGTGTAGTCTCTCCTCCCTTTGAGAATACAACATCTTATCAGACCCCATATGTGAGAGCCTGCAATGAACTCACTCTCTCTTGGGAATATTCTGTCAAATTTTATCGGATTTTCCATATGTGAGTTACTGACCTCAACCATTGACTTCAAGTGCTTATAAGGTCAGGAGTTTGCCTCACATTGATGGCAAGGCTGCACTCTGCCAGCTGTCCCTGAAAATAGACACATTCATTGTGATGAGCTATACTCTGGGAACAGCTTTGTACAGAAGACTCAACTCAGGCTCCGGGTTCTAAGATTTCCCACACCAGCACCAGAAATGCCCCCTAGTGTCAAGGACCACAAGTTGCCTCAAATCTCTAAGATCATCAGGCTGGCTCCTCCTAAGAATCACGACCACAAAGCCACATCTGAAACATTTGGTTGCTTTGTATTTGAAGCCACATCTCCTCTTATAAGGACACTAATGTAAGATGAAGTGCTAAACGGTCTTTTTTTTTGGGGGGGGGGTTCGAGTCAGGGTTTCTCTGTGTAGTTTTGGTACCTGTCCTGGAACTCGCTCTGTAGACCAGGCTGGCCTCGAACTCACAGAGATCAGCCTGCCTCTGCCTCCCAAGTGCTGGGATTAAAAGCACAGTCTTATTAATAAAAAACCCAGAGCCAAATATTGGGGTTAAAACTGAGAGACCAGAAAAGCAGAAAGAAGACAGCCACACTCTCACTACTTGGAGATCCTCCACCAAAGAGACCTACTTCCTGTATAACCGTGCCTATATACCTTTCTGTTCTGCCATCTCACTTCCTCTCTCTGCCCAGATACATCACTTTCTCTTCCTGCCCAGCTCTGTCACTTCTTGTCTCTCTGTACAAACCTCCAGACCTTTAGGGTTAGTGCTGGAATTAAAGGTATGTACCACCTGGCTCTGTTCCCAGTGTGGCCTTGAACTCATAGAGATACAGATGGATCTCTGCCTTCTGAGTGATAGGATTAAAGGCATGTGCTGCCATTGCCTGACCTCTATGTTTACTAAAGTGGCTGGCTTTTTCCTCTCATCCACAGATAAACTTTATTAGGGTGCACAATATATTGGGGACACAATACATCACCACATTTCCTCTTTTTGTCTAAAATAAAAAATTTTTTAAAGTTATAATATAAGAAAAACTATATACAATATATAATATATTGTATATAAAACTATATACAATAAGTACAATAACTATATACAATATATACAAGCAATAAATACATCAACAGAGAAAATACTTCATTATCTATTCTACTTTGGTGAGTCCAAAATGTACCTAATTCATTTTCTATCCTAATTTATACTACCAACTGAAAACTATCTTTTGATATCTTTCAAATTTATACACTTAATACCTCTTAGTGAGTTTCTTTTCTGAATTTCTAAACAAGGAGAACTATAACTATCTAATCTTCAACTCCTTCAGAGACCAAGAAGGAAATAATAACACCTAGCAAAACAGGAAGTATAAACAAGTAACTTCCAAAAAATGTTAGTTATGACAGAGACATCCAGCTGCCTGGACAGTCACTTGAGGTTCCTCTGCAATGTTGGGGCATCCATTCTTTGGCCTACAGGCTTAGCATATTTGATAGACTCATCTGTGAAGCAGGATTTTCTAAACAGCCTTCCTACCTTGTCTTGGCAAGGATCAGCAGTCCTTTCTTTTGTGTCCTGCTTGACCATTTTGGATAGCAGACTGTCAGCAGTCGATATGAGGGCAATTTCGTGCCCAGTGGCTAATTTTTGCCACAGTGAAAGTGAACTCCATATGGAGTTTTTTCAATCCCCATCATTTTCTCTGAAGTAGATTGCTGCTGACAGGAGCAGACATGTCTCATAGTCATAAAAAATAAAAGAAAAAGAAAAATCTGTGTTATTAAATCATCTTAAATGCCATATTCTGTAGATCTCTGAAGGGTTTGAAGATGACCTGTATATCTAAAATATATCTCTGCTTGAACTTGAAAACATACCTAACATGACTACAAATTCAATTGTAATAACTAACTACTAACTTTCATTTCTTTATATCCTAATAGTTGGTAATAATAACTTTCAAGGATTAGCAAATTGCATTTCATTGTTAACTGAACTGTAGAGGTACAGTACCTTGAACCAGATTAAAAATATATGTACAATATTTTCTAACAAAATCAATCTCAAATTCATATCAATATATATAATTTGTATACAACATACAAAAATCCAATCCAATGTAAAATATTTAAAATTAGTAGCTGCTTTTTTTTTTTTTTTTTTTGGTTTTTCAAGACAGGGTTTCTCTGTGTAGCTTTGTGACTTTCCTGGAACTTACTCTGTAGCCCAGGTTGGCCTCGAACTCACAGAGATGCACCTGGCTCTGCCTCCCGAGTGCTGAGATTAAGGCGTGTGCCACCACTGCCCGGCAGTAGTTGCCTTTTAAAAGTAGATTCAATAATATACCCTTTTATCTATATCATATCTATATCCTCTCTTTTTTCTTTTCAGAGTAGATTCAATAATCTACCCTTTATTCTATCATTTCTATATCTTTTTTCAGAGTAGTTTCAATAATCTTCCTCTTATCTACACCCTCCTTTTTCTTTTCTTTTTTTTTTCAGACAAGAGACTTAAATCTAATCTCCTTTGTTTAGACTTTTTCCTGACCATTAACAATAACAACTTGTAACCAACCATCCTAACCAATGACAATTATCCAAAACCCATAGAAAGACCAAAAAACACCCACCCCACCTATTGGGAATGTGGGCATCATGTTCTTAAAATTACTTCCTGCTGTTTGAAGGCAAAAGCATTTTTAGGGGATCCTGAAAAGAAAATTTTTGGGGTTAATTGTCAAGTTCTAGGAAAGGTAGCTGTATCAATTGTTGTCCTGTCTCTGCATAATGTGAAAGTGTAGGGCTTGTCTCAAGTCCTTGCTCGAGTAGTCTGTGAAGCTGGATCATCTCAACTAGACATCTCAAAATTGTCCTGAGCAGTTTGTAGTCCAAAGTTGATCTTTGGGTGATGTTTGTCAGCTTAGTGGTATTATTATTGTCCATGTGGAATTGTCATTGTGGGGGTCCCACCATCTTTCTGGAGACTTCAAATTCACTGTTAGGCCTGGTCATGATTCCCTGCAGAAGACTGATAGAGACTCAAACACAAAAACATGTACAGGCAGCTAGATGAAGCCTTTTTTCTAGAATTAGTTAGTACTCTATATGATCATTAATATCATGACAAAGGTTAAAATATATATTAATCTTATAAATTTTGATATAAAATTCACATCTTAAGAAAAGTTTAAAGAATCAAAATAGAACCAAAGAATTATGAGATTAGTGGCAATAGAATAGTCTCTTAATTTTTTGGTTTTCTTCTGTCTCATATTAGATGGCACTTCTCACATAATACAGAGATTTTTGCATTTTCCTTTTAACAACATGCTTGGGTTTACAGAAGGAGAGAGCCATGTTCCAACTCCAAAGCCAGCTTTAATTTTTAATTGAACTGGGACTACTGTGTTATGTGTCGTCTGTGGAGAACAGCAGAAACAAACATTTAGGAAGACTTATAGAATTTTATATGTGACATACCAATAGGCTAATTTACTCTTTTTCTTGGAACATTTTTTTCTGGATGATTTGTCCTTTTTCTTCAGATGCCTCATTTGTCCAGTGTTCTTCAGATTCCTTAGCTGGATGCCTTCATCTCCTGAAAGACAAAAACAAAAACCCTTCCCCAACCCTAACTTTGGGGAGGTTCCCTTTTGGCAAGTTATATCTGATTAAATGAAAAGGCATGTGTTAGTGGTATGTTAGTTTAAATTGAATGGTCATGCTGGTTGATGAACTATCACCTCTTCTAATTAAGAGGTCTCTCTTGTTCAAATCGAAACTTTATCAATTTTGATGGTATCCATAGCTTATCTTTTCCTGTAGAAACAAAAGCAAAACCTCATCCCCAAGTAACACATCTTCTGGTTTCCATTATGAGGTCAGCACATCCTTAAAGTATATAAGCTGATTTAATTCTGTAGTTTTTTTCTATTATCCAATACCTCTCTGCAGCTGTTGTTTCTTTCTCATTAGCATTGAGAAAATTCAAAGTTAATAGAGGATTATTTAACCTATTTCTGGGGGTATTTGTTACCCCTTTCTGTTTATTTAGCATATCCTTTAGAGTTTGATTTGATCTTTCTATACCTGCTTGACCTGTAGGATTATGTAGTATACATAATAATGCTTTTTATTGTAATAAGCAAAAAACTGTTTCATTTTACCAGAGACATATGCTGGAGCATTGTCAGTTTTAATTTGTGCAGGTATATCCATGATGGTCATAACTTCTAGCAAATGTGTGATTACAGAATCAGCCTTTTCAAAACTCAGAGCAGTTGCCCACTGAAATCCTGAATATGTATCAATGGTGTGGTGTACATATGTCAGTTTTCCAAATTCTGCAAAGTGAAACATATCCATCTGCCAGGTTTTATCCCTCTGAGTACCTTTTGGGTTATATTCTGCTGGTGGTGGAGTTTGGTTACAAAAACAAGTAGGACATTTCCTTATAATTGCCTTGGCTTGTTGCCAGGTTATGGAAAAATGCTTTTTTAAGCCCTTACTATTGACATGATTTTTTTTTATGAAATTCTGAAGCATCCAGCACATTTCCTATCAATAGTTTATTGATCTCATCATTACCTTGTGCTAGAGGTCCTGGCATACATGTATGGGATCAGATGTAAGTTATATATAAGGGATGCTTCCTATTCCTGATCATATCTTGTAACTGAATAAATGAAGTTAATTCTGACTCATCAAGATAAATTCTGCTGTCTCAATATGTAAGACCACTCTTTCGGCATACTGAGAATCAGAAACTATTTTATATTCTAAATAATTAATAGAATCTCCCCTTTGTATCTTTTGTACAAAGGAGCAATTTGTAATCCCCAATAAGGCAAAATTTTCTTTACTTCTTCAAACATTCTTTCTAAAGTATCTGCATTTGAATTAGTCAGTAAAATATCATCAATATAATGATAAACTATAGATTCAGGAAATTGTTTACATATTACTTCCAACAGCTGTCATGCAAAATATTGGCACAAGGGTTGGGCTATTTAATGGAAAAACACTCCATTGCTATCTCTTAGCTGGCTGAGAATTATTATAAGTAGGCACCGTGAAGGCAAGTCTTTCTCTGTCTTTTTCTTGCAAGGGTATTGAGAAGAAACAGTCTTTTAAATCGATAACTGTAAGAGGCCATCCTTTAGGTAACAGAGTAGATAAAGGAATTCCAGACTGTAGAGAGCCCATTGGCTGAATTACCTTGTTAATTGCTCTTAGGTCTGTTACCATTCTCCACTTACCAGATTTCTTTTCAATAATAAATACAGGAGAATTCCAAGGGTTGTTTGATTCTTCAATATGCTGAGCATTTAACTGCTCTTGTATCAACTCTTCTAAAGCCTGCAATTTCTCTGTTGTTAAAGGCCATTGCTGAACCTATACAGGCTTGTCTGTTAACCATTTTAAAGGTAGAACTGTTGGTGTGTTTGAAAGAGCAACAGCTCTTGTGCCCTGTTATTGTACAATCTGTGTAACATACATTCTTAAATTATTAATAAATTAATAAATTCTTATTAATAAAAAACTCAGTGCCACCAATGGGGTAAATTCTGAAAGATAAGCAAGACAGAACAAGCCACAGCTAACCTCACCTCATCAACTCTTCAGTTGATCTATTTCCTCAAACTGGAAGCCTCTGAGTCCTCATCTGAATGGATCTCAGCTGAACTGCTGCTAAAAGCCTAAAAGCTTAAACACCTCTAGTTCCTGGTCCTCATGCCTTATATAACTTTCTGCTTCCTATCATCACTTCCTGGGATTAAAGGTGTGTGCCACAATGCCTGGCTGTTTCCAGTGTGGCCTTGAACTCAGAATTCCAGATGGATCTCTGTCTCCCAAGTGACAGGATTAAAGGTGTGTGTGTCACCATTTCCTGGCCTCTATGTCTATCTAATGGCTGTTCTGTTCTATGACCCCAGATAAGTTTATTAGAGTGCACAATATATTGGGGGACACAATATCACCACAAATCTGGATGGCCAATGACTGTTCTTTATCATATCTCCTATTATTTCTCTCAGAAACATATGTTAGTTTATGGTTTGTTTCTGAGATTGGAGAAATGTTAATCTGGGTATTCCATTGTTGTAATAGATCACAGCCCCATAAATTCATAGCTATATTAGCCATATATGGCTTTAATTTTCCTCTCTGTCCTTCTGGACCTTTACATTCAACCCATCTTGCACTCTGTTTCACTTGAGATAATGTTCCAATCCCTAACAGTTGAACATTTACCTCCTGAAGAGGCCAATTTGGATGCCAAGATTCTGGTGCAATTATTGTGACATCTGCACCTATGTCTACAAGACCCTCCAAGAGAACATCATTTACTCGTATTTTTAATTTTGGTCTTTGTTCATCTATAGGAGTTTGCTAAAAATTTACTTTATGGTTTCTCCTGAATTTCCTGTTCTCTCTGCTATAGCTGTTCTATCACCTCAAGCAGTCTGGTTTATTCCAATAGGCATTTGGTTATTTAATTGCTCTGAGAAGGTGTTTCTTCTATGATGGCAGAAAAAGACTGAACTGAATTTGCCATGAAGGCCTGTGAGAGGCCCCTCAGGGAGTTTCCCAATGGCAAAGGTTTACCTTGTCTGTCCCTTGTTGATCTACATTTGTTTGTCCAATGTTTACCTTTATCACAACTTCTGCATAATCCAGGAGGGAGTGGCATTCTGTTGCCATTGTTCCTTGAAGAAACATTGTTTCTGGGAATGTCCTGTTTACAGTCCCTTTTTAGGTGGCCTTGTTTATCGCAATTAAAGCATCTGACATTATTTTTCTTCAAACCGCTTGAAATCACCTCTCCTATCCACGTATCATCATAGTCATGAGATTCAATATTGAATGTGTCCCTGATCCAATCCTCCAAGGGTACTGATCTCACCTTTAATGGCCTGATTACCCTTTTGCATGATGCATTGGCATTCTCAATTATTATTTGTCTAGCTTCTAAATTTGATATCATTCTATTTACTGCTGAAGACAGCCTTTGTAAGAAATCCATGAAGGTTTCTTTTGGGCCCTATATAATTTCCATAAATGACTTAATTTTCTTCCCTCCTCCTCAATTCTGTCCCACGCATTCATGGCTTCCATGTGGCATAGAATTAGGGTTTGGTTGTCATATAAACATTGTCTTTGTATATCAGTGTAATCCTTCTCGAAGAAGTTGATCTTGGGAAATTTCCATTCATCTAGCCCTACACTGTTGTATAGTTTTAGCCTCCTCTTTCCACCAGGTTCTCCACTGTAACTGTGGCCCAGCCTCTAGGACTGCTGTAATCAAATCTTTCCAGTCCTGAGGGATAATTCTATTACAGTTTGATCACAAGTTTAACATCTGCTTTACAAATACAGAATGCATACCATATGATACTATAGCTTCTTTAAATATCTTCAAATCTAACATTTTCACCAGAGTCCAATGAGCTCATCCACCCCCTTGAGCATTTGGCAGTTCCTATAAGGTTACTGGGTAGATTATGTTTGCTGTCTGGTAACCTTAGGCTGTCTCTCTGTAACCATATAATTAAATGCTGATATAGGTTCACCTTTTAATTCTTCTGTCTGGGTCTGAATTTCTCTATAATTCACTTTAACAAGTTGTTCTAAAGCTTTTATCTTGGCACTCAAAATGGCTAACCTCTTTAATGCTAAAATAAAAATGAGCAAACAAATAATATTCATAATTGATGTTATATACATCCCATCATGTTCCATTTTCAAACTGTCTAATGTGTTATCAATCAGAGACCAAATTCCTTCCATTGTAAAAATGTTTCCCATTTTCTAATGTGGGAGAATATTCTCTTTTAACTAATTTCTCCCTTTAAGATATCTTAATTGACTCACCAAGTCCACTAACTGTGCAGAACAATAGAATTCCAAGGGAATTTCAAAGCAGCTACTTAGTGTGGTGGCAGTCCAAGATGGAAATCCAGAGAGAGCCCACCACCCACCAGAAGAGAAAAAGTCGAAGAGACTCTGGCCCATGTGGGGCGGAGACTCTGGCTGTGTGTAGCTTGGGCCTGAGCCATGCAGCTTGGGCCTGAGCAGGGGGCCTATAAGGCCACAAGCAACTTTTTAGTGAATTCTTGCCACAAACATTAGGGTGCCAGATGTAAGATGAAATGCTAAATGGTCTTATTAATAAAAAGTCCAGATCCAGATATTGGGGTTAAAACCAAGGGATCAGAAAAGCAGAAAGAAGCCAGACATGTTCTTACTACTTGGAGATCCTCTGCCAAAGAGAGCTACTTCCTTTATACCCATGACTATATGCCTTTCTATTCTGCCATTTCCTCTCTCTGTCCAGATACATCATTTTCTCTTCCTGCCCAGCTCTGTCACTTCCTGTCTCTCTGTACAAACCTCCAGACCTTTATAGTTAGTGCTGGGATTAAAGGTATGTACCGCCTGGCTCTGTTCCCAGTGTGGCCTTGAACTCACAGAGATCCAGATGGATCTGCCTTCTGAGTGATAGGATTAAAGGCATGTGCTACCATTGCCTGACCTCTATGTTTACTATAGTGGCTGGCTTTTTCCTCTGATAGACTTTATTAGGGTGCACAATATACTGGGGACACAATATATCACCACACACTAATTCCACTGGAACCTACCATTAGGATCTCATTTGACCCTATTCCAAATTCAGTCACACTGAGGGCTAAGGCTTCAACATGAATTTGCTGGGGCAAGGGGAAATTCAGTCCATTGTCCATGCCCCCTCAATTCTGAACTTACATTAATCCTCTACCATTCATTTTTTCCCTCATGGCATCACAAAAGAGGTAAACTAGAAAATTAAGTATGCCTATTTCCTTCAAAAACTTTTTATCAGGAACCTCTAAAGGCACATAGCAATGCTGCTGCAATGTGGGACTGGACTCTAGAGTAAAATCAAGTTTATTAAAGAGTGATCAAATAGGTACACTCACAACAGAGAACAGAGCCCCAATGATTCAGCTGTAGCTGTGCTGCTGTTCTGCCCAGCGGAGATAGAGCCAAGCTGCCAGCCACACTTCTTTGCTGCTGCTTTCTGCTCAGACTGGCCCAAGAGAAAAGAGACCCCCCTCCTCTTGAATTCTTAAAGGGTCACATCTCTTCAGAGAAAACCACACCCATAGGGCCAAATCACTCCCATAGGTCATTGGTCTGAATGACAGAACATTTCCCACAACATTTCCCCTTTTTTTGTCTAAAATAAAAGGAAGGTTCTAATCCTAACATAAGTAAAAATTATATACAATAAGAACATTTAATATGTGTTGTCCAGAGGGATAAAAATGTAATAATCTTAACAAAATATGAAACTGCACACAACAAGAACAATTATCAAGTAAGAAAAACATCCTAGATGTCCAGAGCATAGGTAATAGACAATTTTTAAGAGATTACTCCAACAGTTGTCCTTTCCTGAAAGACCTAAGTTTTGCATAATCTGTCCATATCTAGGATTTGAGAAGATTATAATTGTATCTATCTAGTCTTCAACCCCATCAAAGACCTAGGGAGGAAAATAATAGCACGTGAGTAAGCAGGAAGTGCAAACAAGCAACTTCCAAAAAATACAAGGAATGACAGAAACAGCTGGCTACCTGAACAGTCACCCAAGTTTTCTCTGTAACATTAGGGCATCCAACTTTGGCTTATAGGCCTAGAATATCTGACAGACCTTTTTCAGAAGCAGGAAAATTTAAAGGACTGTCCTACCCTGTCTTGGCAAAGTTCTGCAGTCACTTTTCTTTGTGTCCTGCTTGTTCAGACTGCCAGTGTACTTACTGTCAGCAGTGGAGGCAAGGGCAGTTTCTTGCCCAATAGGCCAGTTGCCAAAAGGAAAACAAATGCCATATGGAGTGTCTTCGGTGCCCATCATTCTCTTGGGAGTAGATAGGAGCTACCAGGAGCAGACATGTCTCATGTCAAAAGAATTCTAAGTTATGAAAACATTTTAAATGCCATATTCTTTTTTTCCCCTGGAGCTGAGGACCGAACCCAGGGCCTTGCGCTTGCTAGGCAAGCACTCTACCACTGAGCTAAATTCCCAACCCCTATGCCATATTCTTTAAGTCTTTGAAATGTTTGAAGATCACCTATCTATTTGGGAACATATATCTGCATGCCTAAAAAACCTAACTAACATAACTGTAAGTTTGACAAACATGAGTGACTATTAACCTGTAATTCTTTGCTATATGTTATATTTTTAAGTAAGTCTGACATGAGACCTCAGTTCTCTTCCCTTCTTTAAAGATCATGGCTCCATTTCTAGCATAAACATTATGGAGTGAAATATCACCAGCTATTTTTTTTAATGAAGCAAACCAACCAGAATTAACCTAATATGGTCAAATTCCCAACATACTTCACAATTTCTTTTCAAATTCAGTATTTGCAGGTATGAAGAATCAAAGCAAATATAGTTCACATCCCCTCTGGCCTTCTACAACTTTTCTATATATTTTAAGGTCAGGGTTTTTATCTCCATTCCTTTGATTCAGCCAGACATTTTGACTTTAGACAAATCCCTCTTTCCTTTCCCTTCTCTTCATTATTCCAGTCTCCTGCCTTCTCTCTTACTTTCCAGACAACACAAAATCTTTTCCTGAAGTCTTTCTTGTGGTTTCCCTCCATAGTCTGGAATATTGTATGGCTACAATATTTTAAACATATATCATAACAAAAATAACTCTAAATGTGTATTAATACATAAAAACCTGTACTAACATAAAGCCTCTGATACTAGCAGTAGTTTTTCCTTACCCTAACCAATAACAATTTGTAACCAATTCCTCTAAGCTGTAAATTGTATCAACCTTTCAGTCCTGAGAGGCAGCAGGTCTCCAAGCCCACCTCATAGATCATGGAATTTTTCCCAAGTATCCCCCACCCCTGCCCTTGGCTGGTGGAACCAAACTGCCAGCTAGATCCCCTCCTCTCGAATTCTTAAAGGGTTATATCTCTTCAGAGAACCGTTCCCATCGGTCATTGATCCAAATGACAGAATTCCCACAACACTGCTGTCTGGTGATGGTGCTGTTTCTAAAATAGATTCATTCTTCTAGCCTCTAAAATAAGTTCCTTCTAAATGTCACACACCTTCTCTCTTCTCCCTTAATCTCAGCTGCTGTCCCTGCCTCAAACTTCACCAAAGAGAGAAACCTTCAAATCATCTGCATCTATGCCCAATCTCACATTCCCTCCCACCTTTTAATTAAACAGCATGTTTAATTATTGGTAGAAATATTAAGGCAACTCCATGTAGTTAAAAGGGAGGTTTATTTTGTGGGTTAACTTACAAGTGAAGGGATAGGTTACAGGGTCTGGGAAAGGTGCAGTGCAGTCCAGTGGTGTTCTCTGGAGAACTCTGCTTGGTCCACCTGCAGTGTCCAGGGTCCAGGAACCAAGAGAGCCAGCCCATTCAGATCTCAGGTCTTCAGGGGTCCTCTCTCGGCTCCGCCTTGTAGGCGTGACAGTTACTGAAGACTCAATGGGGGTAGTACTTCCAGGTCAAAGCTGGAACAGCTGCCCACTACATTTAATGAGAGTTTTTGCTAAGATATCAAAACTGAAAACAATTAATGACCACTACTTCTATTCAATTTCAGCTGTCAACATGACATGATCCAGAATCTGAAAAGTTGGGGAAATGCATCTATCAGACAGGTCTACAGGGAATGGTCTTGATTGCTAATTGATGTAGGAGGACCATCCCACTGCAAGTGATTTATACCTAGGCTGGTGGTTTAAGAAAGCTAACATGCATATACGTTCATGTGCACCAGAGAGAGAGAGACAGAGACAGAGACAGACAGAGACAGAGAGAGACAGAGAGACATAGACAGAGATAGACAGACAGACAGAGACAGAGAGAGAGACAGAGAGACAGAGACAGACAGACAGACAGACAGAGAGACAGACAGACAGAGAGAACAAGAGGAATGTTCCTCTGTGGTTTCTGCTTGAGTTCCTGACCTGATTTTCCTTAATAAAGGGTTATGACCTGGAAAAATAGGTGAACTAAATCTGTTCCTTCCTGAATTGTTTTTTGTCATGGTGTTTTATCATAGCAACAGAAGCAAATTAAAATACCACTACCAACATTCTATAAAATATAAAAGTAGACAGGCTCCATAATAAATTCTCAGCACCCATGCCAACTGAATGAGAACATTAATGTTGGAAAGTGGGATTAAGGAGAACTGTTGAAGAAGAGCTGCCACCCTCCCTGGAAATAACATGCCATTCTACCCACTCCACAAGACAGACAGGACACACCCAACCATCCCCACACTCAGTTAAACCAAGCAAGGGGGCAGAGAAAGAGGAAAAAATTGGCATCTTCCCCAAATTCACTCATTTATTTACCAAGCAATAGACCTTTGTTGTCGTGAGACAGGAGCTTTCAGAAAGCTGGTATATGCTCCTAGAACTAAAGGACTCTATCATGAAATTTAAGTCCATTTTGATATGGGATTGCTGATTTCTTTTGTTGGTGATGGTGTGGTCTTTTTTGTAACCTAGTTTGGCCTGAAACTCTCTGTGTAGTGCTGTGGGATGGTCTGTATGTCAAGTGTGTTGCTGATTGGTCAATAAATAAATCACTGATTGGCCAGTGGCCAGGCAGGAAGTATAGGCGGGACAAGGAGGAGAATAAAACTGGGAAGTGAAAGGCTGAGTCAGAGAGACACTGTCAGCCACCACGATGAGAAACAGCATGTGAAGATGCCGGTAAGCCACGAGCCACGTGGCAAGGTATAGATTTATAGAAATGGATTAATTTAAGCTGTAAGAACAGTTAGCAAGAAGCCTGTCATGGCCATACAGTTTGTAACCAATATAAGTCTCTGTGTTTACTTGGTTGGGTCTGAGAGGCTGTGGGACTGGCAGGTGAGAGAGATTTGTCCTGACTGTGGGCCAGGCAGGAAAACTCTAGCTACAGTGTAGCCCATTCTGGCCTCAGACTTGTAGAGATCCTCCTGCCTCAGTCTTGTGGATTCCAGGATTAGAAGCATGCACCAGCATGTCCAGTTGGGATTGCTGGTTGTCTAGACATTTTCTTACTTCCTCTTCTACCTCCCCTGCATGTGGGCAAGCTGATATGAAAGCTCACATCATTCCTCCTTTGGTACCTGTGGGACAAACAAACACAGGACCTCTGTCCATACATGCATAGGGCCCCCACATGAGCCCTTGCCTAAAATCACAATAAAAACCCCAGATTACTCCCCTGTCTCTACTTTTAGACCACTTTCAGATCAGGTTCTGAAAGTCTGCCTTGTTGTCCTCCAGAGCCTTACTGTGTAAGTAGTAAACATTTTCATACCCTCTTAGATATGCAAACTAAGAGGGTGATAGTCTATCTTGCTGCTTCAAAGTTTGCATAGCAGGTAAATTTAAGACTAGATACTACTGGGCCAGCAAGATGGCTCATCAGGTAAGGTTGCTTGCCACTAAGGATGACTTCCTGAGTTAAACTCCTGGAACCCACATTATAGAAGAAATTGTCTTCCGATATCAATAATGTGCCTTGGTGTGTGCATGTTCATGTCCACACATACATATATACACAAAAATTTAATTTTAAACAAAAATTTAAAATATAAAAAATAGAAATTAGTGATTGCTTCTTGCATAAAATGTGAACAGCAAAGACTGACTAGACCTACTTGAACTGGCAGAGCAAGAAAAGAGGCAAAACACCAGGTTTAATAGCCTTTTGCCTATAATATCAGCATTTGAGAAGCAAAGGTAAGAAGATGCTGAGAGAGGTCAGCCTGTACTGCACAATTGGATCCTGTTTCAAGAAGCAGAACACAGGAAGGAAAGAAGGAAGGAAGGAAGGAAGGAAGGAAGGAAGGAAGGAAGGGAGGGAGGGAAGGAAGGAGAAGGGAAGGAAAAGGAAAGGAGAGGAGAGAGGAGGGGAGGGGAGGGAAGGGAAAGGATGAGAAGGGAAGGAAAGAGAAGAAAGGAAGGAAGGAAAGGAAGGAAGGAAGGAAGGAAGGAAGGAAGGAAGGAAGGAAGGGGAAGGGAAGGTAGGGGAATGGGAAGGGAAGGAAGGAAAGAAGAAAGGAAGGAAGGAAGGAAGGAAGGAAGGAAGGAAGGAAGGAGAGAAGAAGAGAGACAGACAGAGAGGCAGAAGCTAATAGTTAAGACAAGCTACAACCCCACCTGTCTGTGGCACAGAAATGTATGAGTTCACTGTCTAAAAAAACCTGGGAATTCCATTTTGAAGGAACCTCATCCAAAATAGCTGAAGCTAAAGCAAGAGGGTCTCCTCAGCAATGTGAATCAATGCAACAGCCATAAGGACCAGAGGCTGAGAAGACCACAAAAGAACATCTAGAAAGTGCTCACATTAAGATATTGTGCTTGTAATCCCGACAGACAACTACCCATTAGCATGGTCAGCTTTTGCACGTCTACTTTAATAGCAGACATGAAAACCAGCCAGTGTTAGTAAATAAACACACTATTAAGAGCTAGGGAGATGGCTCAGTGGGTAAGAGTACAGAAGACATGAGTTTGAATCTCCAGCACCATGAAAAAGTGATCATGGCAGTTTATGCCTACAACCCCAGTGTTATAGGGCAGAGACAAGCAGATGCTGGAAACTCAAGGGCCAGCCAGCCTAGCCAAATAATGAGAGGCCTTTGTCCAGGAAATAAGGTGAGCAGTGATAGAGGACATCCAACATCTTCCTCTAGCTTCTGCATGCTCATATACCTTCACACATACATTCACATGCATACACACCACAACACACACACACACACACACACATGCACACACTTCTTTCCTCGCTCATTTGCTCCTTTTTCCTGTATTCCAATTCTGAAACAACTCTAAATCTTATAAAGCAGGATGTAGCTATTTTGGCTTGTTTGTTTGTTTGTTTTACTATTTGGGGGCCCACCACCAGGCACCCAAATAAATACATGGAGATTTATTCTTACTGATGAACACCTGGCCTTTCCTTGGCTTGTTTCTAATCAGCTTTTCTAACTTAAATTATCCTATTTCTCTTTAACTACATTTTGCCTCTGGGCTTTTTATGTTTCTTTATTCTATATATCTTTCCTTACTTCTTACTCCATGGCTGGCTGTGTGTCTAAGTGACTGGGCCCTGGTATCCTCCTTTCTTCCTTTTCATGCTCCTCTTTGCTATCCTCCCTAGATTTCTCCTCCTATTTACTCTGTCTTCCAGCCACACCTGTTTTTGTCTCCTGCCAAACTATGGACCGTTCAGCTCTTTATTGGACCAATTAGGTGTTTTAGGCAAGCAAAGTAACATAGCTTTACAGAGTTAAACAAATGCAACATAACAGAATGCAACACATCTTTGCATCATTAAACAAATATTCCACAGCATAAATGAATGTAACACATCTTAAATTAATATTCCACAACAGGAGGAAGAATACCCCTCTTGAAACTATGAAAGAAAAATTTAACATTACATCTCTGAACTAGGGGGAGAGCCTCAGCTTCTGCCTGAGCTGCATTAGATCTGGAAAGAACATTCAATTCTTTGTCACACAGCAACATTGAGAAAAATGGGTAATCTGAACAGCCCTTGACCCCATCAGCCTGTCCCTTCATCTCTATCCAATGTGAAGATATTGTCAAGATCTTAGACTTCCTGGCTTACAGAGGGTAAAATTGCTTACAACAGCCAGTTTATGGTATTCTATCAGAGCCATCTAAGCCAGCTACTTGAAGAATAGGGTCTCAGAGGACACAAACACAAAAAGCTTGATAGCACTCAAGCACCTCTCCATGGAACTGAAACAGCAAGAAGCACTAGAATAATTGGAGAGCTGAGCCAAGCAAATAGGGCCACCTAGTAAGAGGAAAGGGACAGAGGGACATAGCCATTGCCACCCCATGAAGAGTTTTGGCTCTCCTACAGACAATCAAGGGGAATCTGAAGAAGGGGAATCAGTCTTCTCCAGAGAAAAGACTCCTGGTAGGTTATCCAACCCCAAGTGGTCAGGCCAAAAAGCATACACAAAAGAACAACAATAAATGGACTCCGCAGGTTTTACACACACACCACATCATGTGTATGTGTGTGTGTGTACACATATATTTTCAGATACATAACAGTAAAAATTGAAGAAGAGGTCAATAATTTGAGAGGGAGTGAGGGGACATAGTGAAAGACCCCCACCAAAGGCCCAGACACAGTTCTCCCAGAAACGCAAAAGAGCTGAGGGAAGAGATACCTTAAAAATAAATAGAACTGAGTCAGTTCCCCCTTCCTGGAGAGGGTGAAGTCAGGTGTTTTCAAAAGAACAGAGTCAGGATGTCTGATGGTGACCGATTAACCACGATTATGGACCGTTATGCCCCTCTCTGGAGATAACATGACCAGACCCCGGAGATAGGTTGTAAAACTCCTGACAGGGCAAACAGATAAGCTAGAATAAGACAAAGTCCAGGCCTGGGAAAAACTGGACCAATCAAGGATGGACCCTTACTAACCCCCTCCCCTCTAAGAAATTTTGTGGGTTTTGCCTATAAAAACTAACTTCTCCAAGAAAGAGTAACTCCTCCCTGCCTCACTGCGCTGCGGCCAGTGAATGCTTGAGATGAGTTCCCTGTTGCGACTTGTAACAGAAATAAACCTTGCTATTGCATTCTGGACATCTTCAGTCTCCAGTGGTCTCTTTGGGGGTCCTAATCTGGGCAGAACAATAGTAGGATTTGGAGGGGGTAGAAATGATGTGGATACAGTACTCATGAAATTCACAAAAAAAATAAATTTTAAATTAAAAGGGAGTACTATGGCCCTCCACTTTTCATTTCTTTTTTTCTTTTGCTCTCTGATCTCTCATTTGTGCCTCCCTAGCTGTCAGACCCAGCCAAAATCCACAAGTCTGAGAGCTAGAGTGTTATACCTCATAAACAAGGAAAGGTAATGAATGTACAGGGCAAGGCAGATTAGAAATACTCAGCAGAATGTATCCCATATTGCTTGCATCCATGCTGGCTCTGTCTCTACATCCTTGATAGACTCTGCCTCCTTGGGGTTCAGGTCCAGGTCCTGTCTTTCTACTATCTTTTTAGGTGATGTCATACAGGTCCCTGGATTGTGATGTCATTGACATGACAATTACTTTCATATTTACATTATCTTAGTTTTCTCTGAGTTCTATGCTTAGATCTGTCTTTTGACAACTACCCTGTCTTAGACACTGCCTTCCTGACTCATCTAACACTATTATATAGCCCTAAATCCTCCTTGCCTATACCGAAACCATCAAGTCCTTCCAATCACCTCTCTAAAATATATTCCAACTGTAAGGATTCTGTCCTTAATTATGTCATCAGCCTGTGATGGTGTCCCAGCCTAAAAAATGGGTGGGCCCTCTGTGCATCCCTCTCTTTCCTTTCTGCTCCTTCCTTCTGTCTGTCTTCTTCTTCTTCTTCTTCTTCTTCTTCTTCTTCTTCTCTCTCTCTCTCTCTCTCTCTCTCTCTCTCTCTCTCTCTCTCTCTCACCCACTCCCCCTCCCTCCCTCTCTCTCTCTCTCTACTCCCCCTCTCTCTCCCCCTTCCAATAAAGCTCTAAAAAGGTAACCATGGCTGTGATTCTTTCGACCAGCACTCTCCTCCGCCGTCATGGCCGCCTCCGGTGGCAGCCAGCCATGAGGAGCAATGCCACAGCGTAACCAACATCCATTTAACCAACACTGGGGACAGCTGAAATGCCAAGTCCAAACAGCGGGAGAAAGTGATTTCTCCCTGAAGCAAAATACAAGGGGTAATAAGCCAAAGCTTAGAAGTTTGGGATGAACTTGATGGTCTTTCTCTCTCTTGGGGAAAAAAAAAAGGCAAGAAGCCTTTCAGAACTCTCTGAGTTCCTTTCTGTAAGTGCAAACATAAGACTCACCTGTTAATGACAACTACCAGAAACCACCTGTGATGCACTCTAAGGAAAAATAACAAACCTCTTAGAAAAGCAAAACCTCTCTAAGTTCTGCCTGTCTTTCAAGCCAGAAAAATCCTCTCTGCAATGAGGGAGGCAGGGCTTGAGTTCCCAAAAACCTCTCTTCTAAGTTCTGTCTCTTCAAGCCAGTCAGTAAAAGACTGTCAGAATCCCCTGAGGAAATGCTTGGGAGAAGCTACAGAGTGCCCAATGGGGCAGGAAACTGTTTGTGTGGTAAAAGCAGTAAAAGCCAAGCCTTTCAGCTGCAGCTGAGTTGAGGCATCAAGGGTTTTGTTTCTCAGTATCTATCAGAATGAAAAGATACTCCTAATCCTCCTAATGCAAAAATCCTCTGAAGCGACAGAAACCCTCTCTGTTAGCATTGTATCCTTGCTTCTAACCTACAACTGAGAAGCAACTAGCCAGTACCTCCAAGTTTGAGTGCATTTCGGAGATACCAGGGTTCCTACACTCGTCAACAGCTTCTGCAAGCGCAGAGCTGAGGCTGGAAAGTGCAGGACCCAGGGAGATTACTAGTATACAGGCAAAGCCGAAGCCAGTGGAAACGGCACAGTTGCCAGCTTTCCTGCAAGTCCTGGGTTGATAGGTGGGGCTACACAGTATCCACAGCTGCAAAAAGAAATCTCTCTGAGAAAAGCTCTTTCCTATCAGAAAAAGGACCTTTCTAAAACAAATGTTTTCGGTTTACCCCAATGACTCCTGGTGAGGTGAGGGAGTGTAGCCCTGAGGGGTTAATTGCCTCTGGTGATAAGCTCTGAGAGGACATGGATAAAGGAAAGCAATCTCGATTCCCTCAGTGATGGACTATACCCTGTAAACTGGAAAAAAATCCTTTTCTCCTCCTAAAGTTGCTTTTAATCATGGTTCGGGGACCTGGGCCAGGTGAAGGCCTGATTAGGGAGGTGCACCTGTCCTAATGCGAGCTTAGGGATAACAAAACCTCCCCGATAAAAAAGCAGAGGTTTGAACACAAGCTGCACAGACCCTGAAAACGGAAATGGAGAAGGGACAAATTCCTCCCCAGAAGGTGCAAGACCTTGGGAAAGCTGCTAGAGTTTGAGGCAGATTCAGGGGGGAAAGCCTCTACCTTCAGAAGCAGAAAAGCTGCCACTGTGGCATCAGGAAAAGTTTCTGGGGCAGAGGGAATAAACTGAGACCAAACTGAGAGCTGTCTGGGAGAAACTCTCTCTGAAGGAACTGTGGTAAAGCTTTTAAGTTTTAAGTGCTTTGTTTCTTAAGTGCTGTCTGGCTAAGGAAAATGCACTATGTCCCGAGGAAGTTGGTATCAGAAGTGCCCAACTCAAATGCACGCTGGTGGGGCAGGTGCAATTCTGATCTGGGGCCAGAAAAACGTCTATTGAAGCCAGTTCAGGGAAAATGGAAATCTTCCCATCTCCCATGGTTGACAGTTCAAAATGCTTGGTTCAAACTGAAAAGGTACTCCTAATCCTCCTAATGCAAAAATCCCCTGAAGCGACAGAAACCCTCTCTGTTAGCATTGTATCCTCGCTTCTAACATACAACTCCTGGATGAAAACTTTGAAAGCAAGCTCAGTAAAACAGAACAGGAAGTTGACTCCTGAACCTGAAAAGAACTATGGGAAATGGAATAACAGCAGACTGATATAAGAGAAATGCATTCTGGGAAAGGTAGTTTTCTGCTAAAAATAGCAACATCACCTGGAAAAAACTTTTTTCAGCTCGAAAAAATGTTCATAGTAAACTTAAAATACAGCTTTTAAAAGATTAAGAAGGAGCAAAATCATCTATGAGGTTGTTGAATGTTAGTTCCAAGGAAAAATTATAAGAATATGAAACTTGGAGCTGTGCAGGTTTTTTTTGGCTACTTTGGGGAAATACCTTATTTTCCCTAACAGCTGTGCAGTATTTTTACGCTAGTTGGATGACAAAAAGCTACCTATAAGAGCAAAGAAGCCACTTTAAAACCCTTAAAAAGCAAGGGAAAGCAGTCTGTACACTGAACATTGTTTTAGATATGAAGAAACTTATGGGCAATTAAAAAGTTCTTTGCCTTTTGAACAAACAGCCTGCAATGAATGATTCCTTTTCAAATCTAATAAGGGGACAAGGAAACAGGCATTCAAAAAGGAATAACTGCTTCATTTATTTATTTATTTATTTATTTATTTATTTATTTATTTTGGTTTTTCGAGACAGCGTTTCTCTGTGTAGCTTTGCGCCTTTTCCTGGAACTCATTTGGTAGCCCAGGCTGGCCTCAAACTCACAGAGATCCGCCTGGCTCTGCCTCCTGAGTGCTGGGATTAAAGGCATGTGCCACCAACGCCCGGCAATAACTGCTTTATAGATGGAGATCAAGCTTCAAAAAATCCAGCTGTCTTACAAAATAGAGTTGCTTCATAAGAAAACAATGTTAAATCAGGATGTTTGCTTAGTGGATGCACTAATGTTTATGAGAGCAATCTTAGTTAAATAACTCACAGTTAGAATGTATCACAGCTGCTAACAATAATATCATTAGGGGTTGAGAAGTTAATGAAGACTATGAAACATGAAAGCCTATTTATGTTCTTGACTCCTTTGAATAGTAGCAGTTTTGGTGAAAATATTTGGCTCATAAAAATCTATCAGAAACATCAGCATTGTTAAAAGAACTCATGGCAAATACAGCTTTAACTCCTGATGGAAAATTGTCTGTTGAGTTACCAGCTGAGCAATCCAGAAACAGAACATTCCTTGCAAGGTTTTTCTTATCTCTTTTCTTTCTTTTTGGGTTTGCTGTAAACTAAGATAGCTCTTAATAGAGTTTTTGTAGAAGATCTGGAATGCATAAAGTACTGTTTAGCAACAGAACTCACTAAATCCCAGAGTTAAGAGAGCCATTAAAGAAATAGACTCTTGTTTCAAAAGAACTCTCAGAACTATCAAAGCTAATTATAAGCTCTGAATTTTAGAAATGATTTGCATTCAGCCTGTCTAGTTAAGAGACTCTTTCTAATAGTTATAGTGATAATAATTAAGAGTAAGAAGTAGGCCGGGCGGTGGTGGCGCACGCCTTTAATCCCAGCACTCGGGAGGCAGAGCCAGGCGGATCTCTGTGAGTTCGAGGCCAGCCTGGTCTCCAAAGCGAGTTCCAGGAAAGGCGTAAAGCTACACAGAGAAACCCTGTCTCGAAAAACAAAAAAACAAAAAAAACAAAAAAAAAAAAAAAAAAAAAAAAAGAGTAAGAAGTAGAAAATTACTCTGTCTTGTTACATCTCTTCTAAGTGTTCAGAAATCTTTTAGGTGTTTGCTAAGTTAGATATATGCTAATGGTAGCCCTATAGAGTTTGCTTAATAGTTCTTAGGAATATAAGTGTGAAAAAAAGATCTATAGAATTTAAGACATGTAGTAATAGGTTTGTAAGAAGTAAAAACATGAAGGAAATGGCCATGATATAAGTTTAAAGAAGTATATAAGAAATATATTTGCTAATATAGTCCTATAGAGTTGTAAGAAATAAGTATATGTTAATATGTTATACGTGAGTTTGTGAAAAAGTGTAAATATTGAGTGTGAGTCTATGCTTAATGTATGTGGTGAAGGAACCTTAGACACAGAAGATAGTGTCCTAGGAGACTGCAAGCTGGCAGTCTGAGCAGGTTTCAAAAACTCCAGAAGCTGCTAAGAAGCTAAGAATGGCAAATGTCAGAACTAGCACAGCCACCACAAACAGGCGTCTGCAGCTGAGATCCACTGGAAAATCAATGCAACACAGAAAAACCTGTGATAGCAGCAAAAACGGTGGTTTAAAATGCTACTGTAACTAAAAATGTCTCTGGTTTGAGAATGAAAGTTTCAGAGATGCTTGTTTGAACTAAGATTGTTAACAGCAAAAAGGTTTTGGTTGTAGGGCTGGAGAGATGGCTCAGAGGTTAAGAGCACTGACTGCTCTTCCAGAGGTCCTGAGTTCAATTCCCAGCACCCATATGGTGGCTCACAACCATCTGTAATGAGATCTGGCGCCCTCTTCTGTATACATAATAAATAAATTTTAAAAAAAAGGTTTTGGTTGTAAAATGTTTCTTCATATTTGGAAATAGAAGTCTAGTACCAGAATTTTTTTTGAACTTTTTGAACTTAAAAAAATGAGATAAAACTACAAAAAGGTTTTGATTGTGGATTTCTTCATATTTGGAAGACTGATACCAGAATTTATTATTTAAATTTTGGGACTTAAGAAATGAACAATAGTGATTTCATTGCAATGGGATGATTTTGAATTTACTTATGGTGATGACCTAGGAACTGTTTTATGGAACTGTGTATGTAAAAATGGAATTACTTATGAAACTGGTTTTGTATTACAAATGGAACTGTTTAAACAAAAAAGTTTGGGTTTTCTTCTAACTAGGTTTGAGGTTTTGTTTTAAAAAAATTATTTATAAATATAAAGGAGTAGTTACGAGTGAATTAAGTTGAATGTATGTTTACAGAAATTATGTTAACCTATTGATATTAATGCACCCTGGTTTTGTGAAGTTAAGGAAATATTTAAGTTTAATGTGAAAACATCAGAAGCTTTCCTTATGTTCTGTTAGCAAGAAATTCAAATGATTCTATTAAGAGTTTAAGTTGTAAGACTGAGAAAATTGTAACTATTTATAGCACCATTTATGTTAGTTCAAATGGTTCTATTAAGAGTTCACTTTGCTGGGCGGTGGTGGTGTATGCCTTTAATCCCAGCACTTGGGAGGCAGAGCCAGGCGAATCTTTGTGAGTTTGAGTCCAGCCTGGTCTACAAAGTGAGATCCAGGACAGGTTCCAAAGCTACACAGAGAAACCCTGTCTGAAAAAAAAAAAGAGTTGTAAAATTGTGAGAATTGTAACTATGTACAGCAATATTTATGTTAACCTGTTAATGGTAATGATGAAGCTAAGGGATTCTTTAAGTTTGCAGTTACATTAAGAGTTTTTGGTTTAAAAAGGGCTGGATGCAGCTAAAGACTGCTGTAGTCACCTTGAACCCAATCCAAAAACAAAATGCCATCTTTATCATCCTCTTCTTCCATACTAGGAGGTGTGACAGCTAAGGAGATTGCGGTGAGTTCTTAATGAGGAGTTGTTTTTTATATATTAAGAAAGGGGGACCTGTGGGAGCCTACTGTAGCACACTGTAGCTGTGGAACACAGTTAGCAAAACTATACTTCCAGAATGTGAAAACCTCAGAGATCAGTTTCAGTTGCTACAGTCACAAGAATTTAAACTTTGTTATATTTCTGTCTTTGTGCTAACCCTAAAACTGCCTAGCATAAACACACTGTGAAAAAAAGCTCTGGCACAGATTTCAAAGCTTGCATTAGCTTTTGAGTTTATGACTCAATTACTACCATTCTAATCATTTTAGATTGACACAAGGAAGTAAAGATAGACTCCTTCGCCATTTTTTATGCACCTCTCCAACATTTACAACTGAACAAAAACTAAGTTGTTCTAGGGTTCTCAAAAAAGAGCTAGTTTGTTTTATTTTGTTTTGTTTGCTTATGCATGTGTACATGGTATTTGTGTGTATGTGTATGCGAGTTGACATGTGTGTGGATACATATGTGTATGCAGGTGCACCGGCATGTGGTACGCACGTGACATCTGCCTGTGGAGGCCAGAGATTCACATACGGTGTCTTGCCTAATAAGGCTCTACTGATTTTTTGAGTCAGGGTCTCTTGCTGAACCTGGAGCTCTCAGGCAAGTCTAGCAAGCCAGCTTGGTCTGTGGATTTAATATGAGCCTCGAAGAGCTGGAATTACAGGCGGCTGCCACTGGGTGAGAGGGAGATCTCTTCCAAAGCCCTTCCATAGATACGAAGCTAGTCCTTACTTAACCGAACCAAATAATCATGGTTTGCTCAGTACTATTTTTTTTTTTTACCATAATCAGGGCATATTTTTTTTTTAAGATTTATTTATTTATTATGTATACAGTGTTCTGCCTGCATGTGTGCATGCAGACCAGAAGAGGGTGCCAGATCTCATTATAGATGCTTGTGAGCCACCATGTGGTTGCTGGGAATTGAACCAAGACCCCTGGAAGAGCAGCCAGTGTTCTTAACCTTTGAGCCATCTCTCCAGCCCACTAATTTATTGTTACATATATTTATTAAATACATTGTTCTAAGACTTTCTTTTAAACCGCGATAAAACAAAGAGAGAGAGAATTACTTAAAGTGCTTTCTTTAATTCTGTGTAAGTTTTTAAAGGTATTTATTTTCCACTAGTAAGGTCAGAAAGAAAGGGGGGGAGGGGAAGCTGAACAGAAACGCATTCTGGTGGTTTGACCCTTTCGGATCTACGTAGAAGGCCAAGGCGGGCTTCCCTGGCGGTATCTAGGCTCCCCAGAAACGAAACCGCGACAGGCCCCGCCCACATGGCCCCGCCCACACGCGGGCTGGCCAATGAGGAGCCGCTCGGGGCGCGCGCGCGGGTGTCATGGCGGCCTGCAGGCAGTGCTGCTCTTACTTGCGGCTCCGGCCGCTGGGCTGCGGTCCTCTCCGTCCCCTCGGCCGGCCCGGGCGGAGTCGGGCACTCACCTCCTCGCAGGTGCGAGAGCTGTGGAGCAGCTCCGGGTCCCGAGCGGTGGCTGTGGACCTGGGCCACAGGTAAGGAACAGCGTGACTTCGCCGACTTTTCACGCGGTGTCCCGTCCAGCCAGCCTTGGTAGCCCAATCTCCCAGGGTGGGACTCCAGCAGCCTGAGTCTCTTTTAACCTCTCTACTCCAAACCTAAGTTCGAGATTTCCTTTTCCGGATCTGAAGTCTGTCTCCCTGGGCCCTCCCCTTTCCCATCTGACCGCTGCCCATTGCTTCTTGATCCAACCCCTACCTCTGTGGTGGATTTCCTTCTGAGTCTGACCTGCCTGTGCCCCTGACACCCTTTCTCTGTATTTTCCGAAACCTTGGGCTCTGAATTGGGAAACCTGCCGCCTCGAGGTACCCCGTTGTCTGTGTGCCCAGCTCAATTCTGCCTAAAGCGAGGCTAGTGTGAACCTGAGTGGGAAAGGACCGTCGTTTTGTTGAATACCAGTTATATGATAAACACAGCCCTGTTAAACCTGTAGTGAAGGTACTATTGCCTTACTTGTAGTTAAGACAACAGAGGGTCAAAAAGGGTAAATTTATCAGAATTAACAAAGCTAGGACACCTGCACACAGACACACACGAGAGACAGAGATGAGAGTGAACATGTTTTTTTCCCTGAAGCTCTACTTTCTGTGGCAGACAGCTGCCCGTCCTTCCTTGGCATCTTTCCCATCTCATCAGGTCCTGCTCATTGTGTCATTCTTCTTACTTATTTTATTTTCAGAGTATTTAGGTAGGCATTCATTCACATGGTTTGACGTATTAAAACTTCAGAGCTCTTCCCCCAGTTTCCATAACCCCCAGTTTCAAACCCCAGAGGCCATCCATGTAGTATGGGTCCTCTATGCATTTGGAGATATTTTATACATATAATATTGAAAAGTAAATTGGTAAGAGGCAAAGTGAACAACAACAAAAAAATCATAAACTCAATAGTTTTCTTGGCAACTGCCAAAGTCCATGTTCCCGAAACATAAGCATCCCGTCTTTCTGCATTATCAGAATTCATTGAGTAACAACAAATTCACACACTATATCAGTTCTGTTAACCAAAACTTGCCAAGTAGTTCTACTTTACCTCGATACATGCTGGCTGTTGGCAAACATGGTGTTTTTTATTCCCCTGGCAGTTACTAATATCAACTCTCAGAGTACACCTTACATCCCACACAGTAATAATAACTGTGTGTATATATGTAGGTTGCAGGGTGACTACAGAATCAACTATGCTGCATATTCAAGGAGTTGAATAAGACTTACTAGACAAAAAGCAAAGAGCCTGGACAGATAGAGACCGCTGCTGGAGGCCCATAGGGCCAGGCCACAGGGTAGGGCTCAGTTGAGGAGCTGAGGGTCATAACTGAATTCAGATGGGTGACATACAGACATATAGGCCTACAACAATTGGAGTGGCGCATGCCAACCAGCTCAGCTGAAGCCTTGGGAACAGTCGGTTCTCTACTGATGAGACAGCAGATCAGTGGGTTCATCACTAGTGGTGGTAGATGTCCTTCTGGGGTCCAGGTGAGAGAGTTGCACCCTTCATTGGTTGCCTGAGTTTGATGAGTTCTTGACCCTGTTTTTTTCTTACACACCTTTAATATACCTGTGTGCTCATATATATGTTCTCAAAATGTTTGATAAGTTTATAGGTCATACCTTTTTACTTTTAGAACTAAGTTACGTACACACCTGTGCCTTATGGATGGTTCTAGACAGGAGCTGGTGTCTACTTGCATAAGTTACATCTTATGTGTTTGGGCTTTTAATGCACATCAAAAAAGACATTGTTTAATCCAAGTTTATGGAGGTTTACTCCTGCTGCTTTTTCCCCCCAAGAGTTTTAAATTTTTTGCTCTAAAAGAACTATACCTAAAAGGAATAGTGTCTATTTTGAGTTTTTACTTTTGTGTAGAGTATGTGGCCATCCAGGAATCTCCACACCTTTGACTGAAAAAGACTATTCTTCCACTATTAAATTATCTTGACACTGTTGAGCATGAAAGTCATTATTAATAGTATTATTATTTATTAAGTTTTTAAGTTAGCATTCAAAATACTGTTATTTATCAGAAGATAAAAGTCTTTATTATTTTTAACATAGCATAACAAAATACTATTATATATCAGAACATGAAAATATTTGTAGTCAATATTCAAAAGTGTATACTTTTTCCAGAAAGTAATGGGGGAAAATTTTAAGGTATTTTAATTAGGGAAGAGAAGAGTTCACATGTTAAGGTTTCTATAGCGAATGAGTCATGAGATGGGACTACCATTAGTAGTTAGGAATCCTATTTCTCCCTGACCTGCTTACCTGTCCTCCAGGTGAGTCCTTTGCCTTGGTTTCTATCATCCAGCTGCACTTACATCTCCTGCATACTTTGGCTTTTTTTTTTTTAAGATTTTCCAATTATTTTTACATGTGCTGGTGTCATTTTGTATTAATTTTTTATTTTTAAACAGAAAATTAGAAATATCCTCTGGAAAACTGGCAAGATTTGCAGATGGCTGTGCTGTGGTACAGGTAAGAAACTAGTCTGTATTTTAAAGTGAAAGTGTGGCTGGGTATCTGTGTGCCATCATAAGTCATCATATGGTATTAGGAATTAGTTCAGATACAACTAAGTATTTCTGTGTCAGAACTATGCATGCTAGGCCAGCAAAGTCAGTGTTGAATCTATTAAATGACCTTTAGGAACTCTTCCAAACTTTGGCCTTTATTATATTCTGTTAATAAAATCTATTATGCTTTTGTTCTAGAAAAGCTGTTTTTATTATGCTTTTTATTCTTGACAATTTTTCTTTATAGTATAAATTTTCTCATAAAGAGTAAAAAATGTGATTCAATTCATAGATGTGACTAAGCCATTAGCCATTTCTCCATGTGAAAACCTCAGTGAGTATTCTAATACTGATCATGATCAGATAGAAAGGATCAATATTGCACTGGTTACAGTCATGGAGGAAGAGCTCTTTTGTTGAGCCAGGTGTGGTGTTGCAAGCCCTTAAACCCCACGCTCTGCACCTCTGTAGGCAGAAGAAGGTGGATCTCCCAGGCCAAGGAGGGCCACATAGTGAGACATGATTTCAGAGAGAGAGAGAGAGAGAGAGAGTTAGTTTTCATTGAGTTTATTTGGAGTGGGGATTCATTCAATTGCTGTTTACACATTAATGTCTGATTTCAAAGAAATTTACTGGTATTTTTGTATATGTTCAACCAAGTCAGGTGATACTGCAGTAATGGTCACAGCGGTCAGTAAAACAAAACCCTCGCCTTCCCAGTTCATGCCCCTGGTGGTAAGTATTTGCTTATTTATCTGCCTCCAGAATAGTATAAATGTAGCGTTTGTAACACCCTGTCAAGTGTCTGAAGTTAAAATTAAACTACACAACAAAGGGTTGTCCTTACATGTTTGAGACTGTGTTAGTTAAGAGGATGTGAACTGATGGCTAAGAGTGAGCTTATTTCATTTGTCAAGGTTGACGAGCTCGTTGGAAGTGTGCAAGTATGTGGGTGTTAAGGAAGCAATGATTCGTTGTCTTTGTGGGTATTCTTCCAGTTTAAGTGTGCAATTATATGTTAAGTGAAGAATTAATTAGGATTTTTGTGTTTTTCTAATATGCTAAGCAGAAGGCAATTGTGTCCCACAGGGTTGATGCACAAAGTGGGGAGGAAGGGGCACTATTTGACTGGATCAAGGTGAGCTGCTGTGGAAAGTAGTGAGACTCAGCAGTTACCTGACTGCCAATGAAGGGCTTGTTTTCATCAGAGTTGAAGCACTCTATATACTCTTCTTCCCCTGAGTGGTTTAAAAGAATGCTAAAAGCAAATTAAATATTATCTTCCTGTCCTCTAGAATATGTTGTCAGCACCTCAGGAAGTTGGTGCTCATGTAGCGGTTCTTGGGATGTGAGACTTAATTCTTCACTGCTACTTCAGGTTGACTACAGACAGAAGGCTGCTGCAGCAGGAAGAATCCCAACAAACTACCTTAGAAGAGAGATTGGCTCTTCTGACAAGGAAATTCTTACAAGTCGAATAATAGGTAAGATATTAGCAGGGGTGCTGCCCTTCTCCACGTGACTTTTCCACCTCTGCTCTACAGGGTCTCCTAAGCTTCCTTTCATTGTATGACTGTGGTGGTTATTTACTATCAGATGTATGCTTCATGAGAGGAAAAACTTGTGTCTTCACTATCAAATCCTTATACCTAGTGTAGAGGCATTCAGTAAATACTGACTGAATGAATCTGTTGAACATGTGAATACCATGTTCATGTCTGTTCTCTGTTAAATGTATCCCTTGTGGTTTTTCATTTTTATGTTCAACTTAGTAACTCCTAAAAGCATTGTATTTATCAGCTATTGAAGTATGTCTGTCATCTTCCAGGTCTTTTTTGAGAAGGAAGAGGCATGAGTGTGTGGGTGGGTGGCTGTGGTGGTGGTGGTGGGGGGTGGTGGGCCAGTGGTGGTGGTGAGGGGTGGGGGATGGAGGGGTGGTAGTGGGTGGTGGTGATGGTGGTGATGAAACACTAGGCTATTCACATGCTAGGTAAGCACTGTACTACTAAGTAAAGTCACCAGCCTAAAAATATTTCAGCTCTTTGACATCTACAAATATTATGGGATCATTTGTAGTCCACAGCTTTTCTACCCAATGATTGCTAGCTTGTACATATTTTTTTTGCTTGTACATATTCATAAACATTCCTCAGACACAGTGAACCAAATGAAGGTTTTCTTTGTGTCTGCTATTGGTCTTCAGCCTCTTCTTCTGATTTCTTGTTAGGTAATTATCTGTATTAATGAAAGTGTTTATACTAATCAGTGTTTTTCTTAACACGTAGTCTTTTTGTTTGTGTCTGTGACATATTCAACAGCTGTCTATTAGTTCAGTAGTTTTGAATTCTAAAGCAGCTCTGCCAGGGCCATTTAGTATTTTTTTCTTTGTTTTGACAGATCGTTCAATTCGACCTCTCTTTCCAGCTGGCTATTTTTATGATACTCAGGTAAATTCTGCTTTGGTTTGTTACTAGATAATATATTTTAAAATTATTTAATCCCTATAACTCTTTTTAAAGAAAGCTTTATAAAGAATTTTTATGGTACTTATGGATATACTTCAAGTCACTTTAAAAGGCAGTACTTTGAAAAACTATGTGATTGGTGTCATTTTGAGCTAATGCCTGAATTATGAGTATGAGTAAGGGATTGTTGGGAACTCTCTAGCAAGGCTGAACAAGAATCTAAAAAGTTCTGTGTTAGGAAATAAATGAATGTATATAAAAGTGTGATAGTTATGGGTGTAGCCAGACTAGGTGGCTGGATTTTGTAGGTCTAATTTATAATAGTCCATTAGGATAATCAACATAACTATTTGTTTTGATTTGGTAAACAACATCTAAATCTCTATAGCTCAGTCTGGGTTTGAACTCTGTGCATAGCCTAGGCTAGCCTCAAACACATGGCAGTCTGTCTGCCTTGGCCTTCCAGGTACTGAGATTACAGCAATGAGCCTTCATGACCAGCTTATCACAATTTTTTTTCTGGTTTTTTCAGGACAGAGTTTCTCTGTGTAGCTTTGGAGCCTATCCTGGAACTCTCTCGGTAGACTAATCTGGCCTTGAACTCACAGAGATCCACCTGTCTCTGCCTCCCCAGTGCTGGGATTAAAGGCGTGCGCCACCACCGCCTGGCTCACAATTAATTTTTGTAATACATCTTTATTTCTAGGTCTTCTGAACTTCTATTATATTTTATAGTACTTTTTGAATATTCTTTTCTTTCCTCAAGGTGATCATATTATTAGTTAGGTATACTTAGAAAGCCATTTTATTAACTGCACTAAATAGTATACCTTTGAGAGGACATCAGAGCTTCAAGGAAATTATTCTTTTAAAAATTTAACATAGGTACATCATTGCAATATGAACTGATAATAATACAAATACATAGCTAACATTTACAGACTACTGTAGCATATCTAGTATTGTCACAGGTTCTTTACACCCCACAGTTCTGTAGTTCTACAGAACTCCTCAGGAAGATGCTACTGTTTCTCAAAGAAACAGAACTGAGTATGGGACTTGATAGTAAAAATGAAGCCCTGGGTTCAGCAATGCCTGGGAGGGAGACACACACACACACACACACACACACACACACACACACACACACCACGTACCCTTAAAAAGAAAATGAGGAAACTGAAATTTTAAATGCCTAATGTCAAAGATTTAGTTAAATGATATCTAACTTTAAGGGATTTGGATATTGATCGTATAGTTCTTTTATTTTAGGCCAAGTTGCTAATTTAAATCATAATCTGCCAACATCAGTGGCTGTTGTTGTCTATATGTCTAATTTGTTTCCCTTGTTGCCAGGTGATTTGTAATCTGCTAGCAGTAGATGGCATCAATGAACCTGATATCCTGGCAATTAATGGTGGTAAGTATAAGAACACCAGCTAAAGTGATCACTGTTGATTTTTTTTTTTTTTTTTTTTTTTTTTTTTTTTGGTTTTTTCGAGACAGGGTTTCTCTGTGTAGCTTTGCGCCTTTCCTGGAACTCGCTTTGGAGACCAGGCTGGCCTCGAACTCACAGAGATCCGCCTGCCTCTGCCTCCCGAGTGCTGGGATTAAAGGCGTGTGCCACCACCGCCCGGCGATTTTTTTTTTTTTTTAAAAAAAGCAATGAAATACTGTAATTTCATTTTTTTATTTTTCTCCTTTTTTAAAGCTTCCGTAGCTCTCTCCTTATCAGACATTCCTTGGAATGGACCTATTGGTAAGTTACAATTTGAAAGTATGAGCCGCTGTTTGTATTCTTTCAGTGATGATGAGCATGTTGTTGGTGCTGATTTATTACTTCTTGGGAAGCTAAACTAGATAGCATTCTAAGATTTCTTGCAGGTCTTTCAGGCCTTTTCATTCTTGCTTTGGGTTTTGTTACTAGTAACGCTGTTACAGTGCTATTGATTTTGTGGCCTAGACTTCTTAGTTCCCTTTCTTTGCGAGATTTTTTCTTTCTTTACAGTGGGGAATTACCACAGTACATACTCTTTCAAGATAAAACAAACATGTTTGTAACTTAAAACTCCTATAAGGGTAACCATACAGTCTGCTAATGACTTCAGTTTGTAACTGTCAAGTGTCCTCAGTACTAGCAACGGGATAAGCACTGAAGGAAAAATGGCTGTCTGGGTAGCAGCAGTAGGAAGGTTGAAGAGGCTCTTCTTGCTTTTAGCATGAGTCAGGGGAAGAGAGGGAGATTTAGTTACAAAGAGTACTTATTATAATGGCACAGACAAGGTGCTTGACAAAATGATATAGAAGGGCAGGTCTTAAAGTAGCCAGTGTGTAAGGGAAACGTCAGTGGGAGAGAAGTGCAAGCGTTTGCTTTGGATGGAGTAGTCTGGATATAGAGAAGAGCAAGAGCGTGATCAAAAGGTGTGCAAAAATCATTTGGCTTGAGGGATCCAGAGCATCCCACTGAGCCTACCAACGAAGATGGGATAGGGTTCTTTCTGGACTTCATTAAGTCCAGAAAGAACCCTATCCCATGGAGAAGTCCATGGGAGAAATAGAAATTTCATTCTGTTGTCAGAAAGAGTGGATTGAAGCTACTACTAGAATAATACTGTGAAAATTGCCAGTTTTAATTAAACAATTGCTAACATTTTAATATGTTTTAGGGGCAGTACGAATAGGAATGATTGATGGAGAATGTGTTGTTAACCCAACAAGGAAAGAAATGTCTTCTAGTACTTTAAATTTAGTGGTTGCTGGAGCACCTAAAAGCCAAATTGGTAAATAATTTAAATATATTCATTCTGGATTTTACTTGCAAGTTGTACTTTCTTCTTTTGTTATTTGTGTCTTTGTTTTTCATTTTAAAATACTCTGCTGGTGAAAGGTTCTCCAACAGTAATCGTCTCCTTCCTCTCTAACTAGTCATGTTGGAAGCCTCCGCAGAAAATGTTCTCCAGCAGGACTTTTGTCATGCTGTTAAAGTGGGAGTGAAGCATACCCAGCAGATAATTCAGGGCATCCAGCAGTTGGTAAAAGAGATTGGTGTTGCCAAGAGGACACCCCAGAAGATATTCACCCCTTCACCAGAGATTGTGAAATATGCTCATAAGTAAGGACACCTGTGCAGATGGGACATTGTCACCAGGTTCAGTTTCCTCTGAGGAAATGCACTTTGTATTGCTTCACATGTAGCCCTTAAGTCATTACTGTAAACATCTATCTGATACCTACAGGGGCATAAACCCAGCATATGGCATAAACTTAATCCAAGACATAAATTTAAATCTCAAGTGAAAAGGACAGACATTTGTTATTTAAAAATCAGATCCTTTATCTCTCCATGTCCAGGGAAAAGATAGGATATTTGAATATCTAGGAAACTGTTGGATTTCGCAAAAAGAACCAGCCCTATGCCTAGGGCTTACAACGGTGCCTGGCAATGCTTAGAACAGGGAGGCACTCAGCAAATATGAGTGAGTCTGAGTTGGAATTAGATGAGCAGTGAAGACAGAGGGAGTATCATGCCATGTGAGTGACTTGCCTGAAAGATGGAAAGAAATCTGTTCTGGGTTATAATAAGCATGTAGCAGTGACATGCAGCAACGTTTAAGTTTTCTGAAGTGCTAATTATTTAGTTTGTAGTTCATTGCTGTTTAATATTTGTTTCAGTTATAAGAACTTCATAGTTCGGGGGCTGGAGAGATGGCTCAGAGGTTAAGAGCACTGTTTGTTCTTCCAAAGGTCCTGAGTTCAATTCCCAGCAACCACATGGTGGCTCACAACCATCTGTAATGAGATCTGGTGCCCTCTTCTGGCCTGCAGGGACACATGCAGACAGAACACTGTATACATAATAAATAAATAAATCTTTAAAAAAAAAAAAAGAACTTCATAGTTCTATTATTGTTTTGACAACATTTATTTTATACTTAATAGAATCGCCATGGAGAAACTCTATGCAGTTTTTACGGATTATGAACATGATAAAGTAAGTATACCTTAAGTTTTGTTTGAAGATTACTTCTGTTGTAACTCATTCACACCCTGTTGGTGCATGTCAGTCCTGTTTGTCTTCAAGAACTCTCTGGCCAGGCCTGAGGCTGTGGCTCAGGAGTAGAGAGTTGTCCTGCGTTCATGAGGACATGCCTGTGGTGGACTGGCAGCACTGCAGAGGGAGGAAGTCTCTCGCAGACAGTAGAGCGGTTCTTCTTTAGAGCTCACACGCACACCCACGTGTGTCTTGCTTCTTTTCCGGGGCCTTTCTTCCTCTTAGCCCTACTGCTTAAAAACTCTCACCTTCGACTGGACTTTCCTTTGTAAAGCTAAGTCAAAGCCTACCTGTTTGTTTCTCTATTCTTTTGTTAATACGCATTGTAAGGAAATGGGCAAATGTAATTTGAACTAATTAAATCAGGTTTTAATCTTCAAGGAATGTTCTTACAGTGCGCTATTTGTATAGCACTGAAAACAGAAATGAGAATGTTTCATATTTATATACTAACATCAATGCTGTTTTAGATTTCTAGAGATGAAGCTGTTAACAAGATAAGACTAGATACAGAGGAGCAACTAAAGGGTAAATTCTATTTTCATTTTTAAGGGGGTTGAAAGAAAAACATTGTTGTTTTTTTTAAACACATACATTTGTTTTCAAATTTCAGTGGTAAGACCTTGACAAACTCAGTTATTCTCATAATTCCTCAGTTTTATCTTAAATCTGTAATAATGACAGACCCTGGAGTGACTGCCATGTTAACGTCTAGAATGTGGCTAACACTAGGCTTGAGTATATAAAAAATGTTCCTTTCTTATCTGCTTCAGGGTCTTAATGTGCTAGTCCTTTGCCTGTCATTTGAAAACCTAAAAAATATTTTTTTTAATTCTTGAGTCAAAAAAAGAAAAAGCGGCTGGGCACACACCTTTACTCTCAGCAGTTGGGCGGCAGAGGCAGGAGGATCTCTGTTAGTTTTAGGCCAGGCTGATCTGCATAGTTCCAGAACAGCCAGGGTTGTATAGAGAGACCCTGTCTCAAAAATCAAGAAAAAGAAAAGAAAGCCAAGGAAGGAGAAAAGACCCCAGGTTGGGGTCTAGCTCAGCAGTGTTCACCCAGCATGCATGAGGCCCTGTGTTATTCCTCTAATACTAAAAACAAAGATTCCTCCAATACTAAAAACAAAGAGCACTTAACAATACATTCTTGAGTCTATCTGTGACATAATACCAATAATATCTGGTTTATATATATTAAATGATATTTGCATCTGTGCCTGGCACATACATAGACATCATTTAACACGCTACTATTGTTACTCCTAACATTGTCTGGAATCACAAGAGGGGGTTAACTCTCCACAAATCACTAAGCAGAATATATTGTTACATAACATTATTCTTGTAACAACTTAAATATGAGGAAATATTGACGTACAGTTCTTAATAATTTTTCCACCAAGAGAGAAGTGCCCTCTTGTGGGAGTATTTATTCGATTTTAAAATAAAAATTCTTCTGCTGCATTTATGTTAATGCCATTACTTATAATTATCTTCAACATAGTTTAGGTTTTTTTTATCAAGGGTAAGAAATTATGGTCAGCAAGATGGCTCAGCAGTCAGCAATGCTTGCTGAGCAAGCCTGGAAACCTGAGTTTGACCCCTGGAATTCACAAAAAGGTGGAAGAAAAGAACTGACTCCATATAGTTGTCCTCTGACCTCTATACGAACACCATGGCATGCATGCCTGTACACATTTGTCATGCTTACATATGCAGTAATCAATTGGTCAGTAAGTTTTTAAGAGAATGGAAATGAGTCAGAGGTAGTGGTTCAGGCCTGTAAGCACCCTAGAAGCTAAGGCAGTAGCATTGTGGATTCAAGGACATCCTGGGCTACACAGCAAGACTGTCTTAAAAAAGCAAAACTAACAAGTATTTTAAACTGAGAGTGTGGCTTTGTAGAAACCTGTCTCATGTGTGAACCCTGGGTTCTTCCCAGCACTACCAAAAAAAAAAAAAAAAAAAAGCTCGTTGTGTGATGAAAATACAATACTATCTCTTTCTGTGGCCATATTTTATGTTCAGATTACTTTAAAATTATACATTACTTAATAAAGCAAGAGACTGGTCCACGGCATTACTTAAAGGCAGTGTAACAACATTTAAAAGCATAAGCCTGTGAGGCAGGCAGATGAGTATCATGTCACAGCTGGATGGTTCTCTAGAGATGTGCTGTGTGATCTCGGGCAGTGGGTTGTTTGTTTCTTTTTTTTTTTTTTTTTTTTTTTGGTTTTTCGAGACAGGGTTTCTCTGTGTAGCTTTGCGCCTTTCCTGGAACTCACTTGGTAGCCCAGGCTGGCCTCGAACTCACAGAGATCCGCCTGGCTCTGCCTCCCGAGTGCTGGGATTAAAGGCGTGCGCCACCACCGCCCGGCGGGTTGTTTGTTTCTTATAGTCCTCCACTTGCCAGGCAGGCAGCCTACCATAACCTTCAGCCCCAGCCCTACTTTACTTTAAGCCTTGCCTGTCTTCTGGTTTCTTGGGGGTTTTGTGTGTGTGTTTGTTTGTTTTGGGGGGTGGTAATAATAGACTCTTCCTTATAGGCTGTTATGGAAGTTAGAGGCATTTAAAGCAAAGCATGCCTGTAAAGAGCCTGGCCCATGAAAATAGTTGGTAAGTGTTAGTTTAAAAGGTAGCTGGGCAGCTGGTAGGGATTTGTAATGAAGAAAACTGTTTCTCAGTTTACAGATTAAAAGTTCACAAAGTAAAAGATAATTGAAGGTCAGCTATTAGTTAACTCTCTTCCTAATGTAGGTGTCTGGATTGGTAGGTAACACGACAGAAGAGAAGTGGATCATAGCATGTCGTTCTGGTAAAAGCACAAGCTTAGTTCCTATGACTGGCTTAAGAGCGTTTGATTTATGTGCTTTGTTCGCCCAAGAACTAAGTTTCGGACATCTCCCTTGGTTTATCCGCAATACTTGATTTGATGCTGTGAACCTTGGGGAACTTATCTTCCCAAAAGATAAGTTTTTTATTTTGTTTTGATTTGTCTCTTTTCTATAGAAAAATTTCCAGAGGTCGACCAATTTGAAATAATAGAATCCTTCAATGTTGTTGCAAAGGAGGTTTTCAGAAGTATTATTTTGAATGAATACAAAAGGTAAACATACCCTCCTGTGGTAGAATTGAAGCAGGTGCTGTGCCTGCAAGTTGCCTTGAAAGTAGCAGCTGACTTAAAGGAGGGAATGTATGTTCATTTTATAAATGAGCACCTGTTGGCAAGTGTATGGATTGTGTGGCTGTGGCTCTCTCTTGTTGTATAAATCACACCTCCAGACACTGATTCGGTGGGACTCAGATTGGAACCCAAGTATTTATATTACTGTTTACAGTTCTAACAAGTTACTGTAGGCAGCTGGTGTTGAGAACTTAATGCAGAGATAAATACTTTTCTGACTTCCTATACGACTTTACTACTTTATTACAGGTGTGATGGACGGGATTTGACTTCACTTAGGAATATAAATTGTGAGGTAGATATGTTTAAAACACTTCATGGATCAGCATTATTTCAGAGGGGACAGACACAGGTAAAATATGTTTGAAAGTTATTTGTTTATTATATCTTCAATGTAGATACTGTACGTTTGGTGTGTGTGTGTGTGTGTGTCCCCTTATTTGAAATCAGGGAATCCCTTTTGTTGTTTATAACTACATTTGCATAGGAAGCTGGACTGTGAGCTTCTACTCTCTCCATTCCCCATCTCTCATGCACCAGAATTACAGATGCATACTACTGTGCCCAGCTCTCTTTTTGTTTGGTTAGTTGGTTGATTGGGCGGGGGGTTGTTTGTTTGTTTGGTTGGTTGGTTGGTTGGTTGGTTTTGGTTTTCAAGACAAGGTTTCTGTAGCCCTGCTGTCCTGGAACTCGATCTGTAGACCAGGCTGGCGTCTAACTCACAGAGATCCACCTGCCTCTACCTCCAAAGTGCTGGGATTAAAGGTGTGGGCCACTGCCACCCATCTTTTTTTTTTTTTTTTTTTTTTTTGAGATGGGGTCTCACTGATGTATTGCGTTTTATTTTGTTGTGATAGTGTTACTGTAGCCTAGGTTGGTCTGGAACTCATAAATAAGCCTTTGCTTTCTGAGTGCCTAAAATACAGGCATGCATCACTATGCATAGCCTCAATATGTTTATTAATATAATTTAAATACTTTTAAGGCATAATTTCAATGTAGTAAAGTATACACTTTTAACATATATGGAATTTTTGTGTGTAGTTTATTTGTTTTATATTGTTCTTGGAGCCCACTGTGTGATTTGGGCTGGCCTGGAGCTCACTCTGCAGCACAAGCTGACCCCAAACTTGTGTTCCTCCTGCCTTGCTGCCCTGGGTGCACAGCTTAGCCCAATGTCTAAAATGTTTGATTTGATATGTTTAATGGATATACATGGACAACAGGTACCACAATTAAAATTAATTAATATGCGACAGGCAGCGGTGGTGCACACCTTTAATCTCAGCACTCAGGAGGAAGAGACAGGTGGATCTCTGTGAGTTCTAGGCCAGCCTGGTCTACAAAGTGAGCTCCAAGACCACTAGGCTGTTACACAGAGAAACCCTGTCTCGATAAACCAAAAAAAAAAAAAAAAAAAAAGAATTAATATATTGGTACCAGGCCATAGCTCAGTGTTGGGACTTCTCTAGCATGTGAGAAGCCCTGGGTTCAGTCCCCAACACCACAAAAAGAAAGCAGCACACAAGCATGATAAGCACACAGTAACTCCAAAAGTATTCTCACCTGTCTTTGTAGCGTCTTCTTCCTGCTTGCCTTCCTCCAGGAAACTACTTTTATTGCTATAAGTTCACTTTATTTCCAGGACTATTGAGTATTTTAATTTTTGTTTTAATATTAGAAGTAGCACAAAACTAAGTTACTTATTCTCCTTGTTCTAGGGTATGTTGTCATTGTTCATCCATTCATGATCCTTTGTTTGCTTTCTACATTCACTGTGAACCTGTCATACTTTTTTTCTTCACAGAGATACCTGCTCTCTGTTATTTACATTGGTACCACTATTGACTTGTTCATTTACCCATGTACCCATTGTTTTCTGGGGGTACAATGTTTGACGCCTCTCTTCCTCACATTAATCACTACTTAAAACCTAATAAGTACAAAGTTGTATCTTGTTGCTTTGGTTTGTATTTCCCTGCTTCCTAGTAAGACCTATGTAAGAACCAGTGGGTGGGATCACTGTCGGAGCCATGCCCAGGAGGACTGCACACCCCTGTTTTCCTGCAGATCATCTCACCTAGAGTTGTGTGACTTGAGGCACTGGATCAGGTCAACTTCTGTCTTTCTGTCCAGATTTCTTGGCCAGCTTTTAGGTTAATTTATTTTTCTGTTTTTAATATTGCTTACAGTACTTTACTGCTGTTTTGAAATAATGCCTTAGATGTTTTGGACATTAATCCTTTTCAGTAACAAACCATACTGTATACACATAACTTCATCTTCATCTGCATTTCAATTTTATTTCAGTAGCCTCTGGGTGTATAGAATTAGCCTGGAGTCTTGAGTTCTGATGTAGCATGAATCTTAAAGAATCTTATTAATAAAAACAAACCCGGAGCCAGGTATTGGGGCGAACACTGGAAGATCAGAGAAGCGGAACAAGCCACAGCTACCTCACCTCACCAGTTCCTCAGCTGATCCTGTTTCCTCAGACTGGAAGCCTCTGAGTCCTTATCCAAATGAATCTCAGCTGAACTGCTTCTTGAAAGCCGGAATGCTTAACCAGCCAAAAGCTTCTAGTTTCTAGTTTTCACGCCTTATATATCTTTCTGCTTTCTGCCATCATTCCCTGGGATTAAAGGCTCACTTCCTGTGATTAAAGGCGTGAGTCACCATGCCTGGCTATTTCCAGTGTGGCCTTGAACTCACAGAGATCCATGCCTCCAGAAGGCTAGGTGTGAGTGCCACCATTTTCTAGCCTCTGTATCTAGTGGCTGTTCTGTTCTCTGACCCCAGAAAAGTTTATTAGGGTGCACAATATCTTGGGGAACACAATATCACCACATTCTGATGTAGTTAATCCATCTCCTTTTTACTTCTTTTTGAGCATCATTCCTTATTCCCAGATGCACCTGTTATTTTCTTTCTTTTAACTTTCGGGTATTAACTGCTAAATTTAGACAGTTAATTTATCTTGAAACATATTGCTGTATATGGTCTATAGTGAAACCAATTCACTAATCATTTATTTTTCCCACTGATTTTTGATAACTTATATTCAAAGTTTATGCCAGCATTTTAAAACTATACTCTCTTCATTGTTTTGTGGATTTTCTAGGTCAATATCATTTTTGTTTTCAAGCATTTGGGGTACACCTTAATGTCTGAAATACATCTTCCCTATTTACATACCATTCCCCACAAAACTGTTTTAGCTTTTCATGGTACATTGGTTCCTTCATTTGAATGTTAGAATTATGCCAGTTTCAAACAGTCCTTCTAGAATTACATTGGAACTGCACTGAATTAAATATATTCATTTGAGAAAGAAATGGTAGTTTTACAGTGCTTACACTGAATGTAGTGTCTCACCTTTGATTCATTTCCTCTTGTGCCTTCCAGTGAAACATTAAAGATATGTCCAATTACATGTTCTGGATACTTCTGTTACCTCTTCCCACAGTCTCTGCCTTTTAACCGAAGTGCATGGTCAGTTTATGCTTAATCTCGTGACTAATGTGATCGATCAACTTTAGATCTGTAACTTCATTGTTGGTTTCTCTTTGACCCATCTCTTTTGTTTCCCTGTTCCCCTTGTCACCTTGCATATTTACTAAAATTCCGTTTTAGTTTATCTGTTTGCTTCAGCGCTGCACCTATGCATTATTTCTGTGGTGACTACAGAGATAGTAAACATCTCTGCTTTCTGAGTCTTAGAGTTAAAATAAGGAAACTCTGCATCCATCTCCATGGATTTTCACCCACTTCCATCCTCTATGTTCTGTTTGTACCATTCGCTCACAAGGCAGTACTGTAACTTTACTTTGAACAGTTATATGCATTTAAAAGAGGAAAAGGATAGTCTTTTATTTTTATACTGACCCACATGTTTGCCATTTTTGACATTTTTAATACCTTCAAAAATGTGTCAGTGCTACATCAAAGAGAAGAGTCTTCCTCCTGGAGGAGTTTAGATCAAGAGTGAACCCAAATTTGAATTCTCCACTTCCTGTGTCTTCAATCTGCCAATCTTGTCTGTTTCCAGCAATGGACTTTGCTCTGTATTTATTGAACAGCACAGAAAACATGATATGGGAAAGGAATGAAGAATCACTTAATCAGTTCTTTACCAGAGTTCACAAGGGAAGAAATTACGTCTACTGTTGCCACAAACAGTTATTGTGGATACTTGTCTTCTTTAAGGTTGCTTTCAACCTATTGGCTGCTGTCAGCAAATGATCATCACAGCACGCGCGCGCGCGCGCGCGCGCACACACACACACACACACACACACACACACACACACGAAGGAAAGACAACTGAGGCAGAGTAAGGTTAGTTACATTGCTTTCTTCAAGGCTAGTTAAATAGGCTGAATGCACTGTAGAGAAACAGATTGAGTACATAGTTTTAAATGGTCTCAAGGCCTATTATAGACTTGGTTGTGAGGTTGAGCAGAAATTCAGTTTCTAAAGGCAAGAGTTATTTTCAGAAAAAGCTGTTTTAACACCTGAGGATCCAAGTTTTCAGTAATACTATTTCCATCATTCTGACCAGACTGACTTCAGTATTGTCCTGTAGGTCTTCAGACAGACTCTTGGTTTTTGTTTTTGTTTTTTTCTTTTCTAATCTGAAAATGCTTCTGTTTTGCCATTATATTTAGTCCTTTTTCTTGGTATAGAATTATGGATTGGATTGGTGGTGGGAGTGTTTGCTTTTTTTTCTTTGAGCACTTAAAGATGTGGTATTTCTTGTTCTTTATTTTTTATCTGATAAGGACTCATCCAAATCATTCTCTATATATTATTTATTGTTTTTATGTGAGTTCTGTCAAGATGTGTTCTTTGTCTTTGGATTTCAGCAGTATGACTATGAAAAGGTGCTTTTCTTGGAATACGTCATACTTAGAATTTCAAGCTTGAGTCTACAAATGTGTCTTTTCATTAAGCCTGACCAGTTTCAACCATTATTTTTTCAAATATTACTTTTCTTGCCTTACTGTCTTCTCTCTTGGAATTGCAAATGCACATTCCATACTCTTTCATATTATCATACAGGACCCTGTGAATGTGTTCCCTTCAGAGTGGGTGACTTCCATTTTCCTTTCCTTTTTATCTTCCTCTTCCCTTTCTCCCATGCTTAAGATCGAATTCAGGACCATGCTAGTTAACTGCTCTGCACTGAGCTGCCGCCAACCATTGGATATCTTGTATCTGTCTGTCTGTCTGTTCTCTGACTTGGTCATTGCTCAGTGCCTCATTTATAAGTCTATCTGCAAGAACTCTTTGACATGAGTCAGATTTCAGCCAAGGATCCTGTTCCGTTCCTTGTCTTTTCTTTTGAGAATGTTTCCAGGTTGCTTCTGATGCTGAACCTTGGGAATGGTATACCGTTGATCTCTAGGCTGTGTTTTCAATCTACAAAGAGGTTTTTGTTTGTTTTTTTTGTTTTGTTTTGTTTTGTTTTGTTTTGTTTTTGACTGAACCTGTGTTGAGGCTTCTTTTATGGAATAACATTTCTTTTTTTATGAATATTCCTTCTTCTTTCTACCCCTCAGCAGCCCTAGTGAGCCATACTTAGGCTATGTGTTAGCCTTTTGAATAGTTGAGATTTACAGTGAGCTTGAGTATTTCAGGGTGAATGTACACTTCCTGCAATAACTGCCATTGCTAGCATTATGTAGTATGTATTTATATATTATACTTTTTTCTTTAAAAAAAATTAAGTTTGCTAGATATTTTTAGTTTGGGGTTGGGAGTATAGCTAGTATGCAAGGCCCTCAATATTCAATCCCCAACACACACACACACACACACACACACACACACACGGAAAGAGAGAGAGAGAGAAAATGAACAGACCAACAAACTGCGTACGCATGTTTGTATGTATGTGTACTCATTTATACATGAATATTTCCTTTTGGTTTTAATCTTTGTTGTTAATATTTTCAAGCTTAAAGAATAATTTTTTCTTTTCGTAGGTACT